>NW_005200250.1:773720-985573 GCF_000372725.1 Emiliania huxleyi CCMP1516 | reverse complement strand
AGGGGGAGTTCGGTTAAGGTTTTCGGGAGCCCCACGTTTTACGCAGGGCAGGCTCCCTTCCCTTTTTCCGAGTGGGACCGCCGCGCCTGCGTTGAAGGGGGCCCCCGCCCTTCCTTTCGCGGGGGGGGGGGCCCCCTTCCCCTCGCCCCGAAGAAAAGGGGCCCCCCTCCCCGGGGGGGGGGGGGGGGGGGGACTTTAGAGCGCCGTCAAAGAATTCTTGTACCCGTACGCGGGTACCCGCGTAGCGCCTTGCACGCTGGCCGCCCGGGCTTCGCCGTGTGTTCGCTCTCGGCTCGAAGCAATCAACCCCAGAGTCGACCGAGCGTTCAGCCGCTGCCGGCCTCTGGACCAGCAGCGACGACTCAAAAAGCAATCATCGCCAAGCATGTCCGACGAGCCGCCTGGCACCGCCAAAGAGATCCGGCAGGAGCTGCTCCGGATGGACGTTGCACTCCCGTCCAGCAAGGCGACCCGCTCAGAGCTCGAGGCGCTCTGGCGGCAGCACCGACCGGCACGCCCCAACGTTTCCGGCTCTGCGTCGGCACCAGCGGCCAAGAGCGGTCCGCAGCGCAAGGCGTGCGGGGCGGCGACCGGCCTCGCCATCGCCGCGCTCGCCGCCGGCTGGGGGTACCTCTCGCGCCTCTCTCCAGTCTCCGGCACCACGCCCTTGCTGCACCTCGGCATCCCGCGCGGCTTCGACGAGGCGAGCCTGCCCGACCTCTCTAGCAAGGTGGTGCTGATCACCGGCGCCAACGTCGGGCTCGGCCGCGGCACCGCCCGCGTGCTCGCCCGCGCCAACGCGCAGCTCATCGTGAGTGCGCGCAGCGAGGCAAAGTGCGCCGGCGCGGTGGCGGGCATCAAGGCCGCCGCCGGTCCGAGGGCCAGCGTCGACTGCCTCCCGCTCGAGCTCTCGTCGCTCGCGTCGGTGAAGCGCTTCTGCGAGGCGGTGCGGCCCGAGCTTCGAGCCGCTGAGAGGCCTCTTGCAGGAACCTCCTGAGAACCTTCTCGGAGTCTTCGCAGGTGCGGCCCAAGCTGCAGGCGCTCGGAGGCCTCCACGCGCTCGTCCTCAACGCGGGCGTCATGTTCCCCCCGCACATGCTCACGGAGGAGGGGATCGAGTGGCAGTTCGGCGTCAACCACGTGGCACACTTTCTGATTGCGCGCGAGCTGCAGGGGCTGCTCGTCGCCTCGGCGCCCTCCTCGTGCGTCGCTGTCTCCTCGCTCGCGCACGAGTGGCCCAAGCCGGCCGGCGGCGCTCCCGCGCGCGAGCGGCAGAGGCGGTGAGCGGCGCCTCCTCACAGCTGTGGCCGTGAACAGGCCGGCGGCGTCCTGCTCGAGCTGGACGCGATCAACGACGCGGCGATGTACAGCCCTCAGGCGTGGTACGCGCAGAGCAAGCTCGCCAACCTGCTCTTCTCGCAGGAGCTGGACGCGAGATTGCACGCCAAGGGCGTCTCCGCCAACGCCGTCAACCCTGGGGCCGTGCAGGGCGAGCTGCTGCGCTGGTCCAAGGCCGCCGCCTCTTCGCGCGCCGCGCCGCTCTCGCCGCTCTTCGACGCGGTCGAGCGGGCGCTTCTCGCGTTCTACTGGCCGGAAGAGGTCGGCGGCCTCTCCGTGGCGTACGCGGCGCTCGCCGGGCCGATGCTCGGCCACGCCGGCGCGCACGGAAAGTACTTTGTTCCAGTGGCCCGCGAGTGGCCCGCCTCCACGCTCGACGGCCACGCGCGGAACGTCACGCTCCAGCGCGGCCTGTGGTCCTTCACCGAGGAGCTCCTCGCGTCCAAGGGCTTCGGCGTGGACTGACGAGGAGAGACGGCGCTAGCCGCGAAAAAGCGCGGATCTCTCCGGTTTGGGGCCTAAGCCCCCCAGATGCGGACCGCTGCTTGCGTGCGGACGACTCCGGCGGTCGTGGCGGCGTGGTGGCTGAGGGCGGCCCCGAGGGCGCGGCGTGCCGCGGTGTCGGCAGCTTGGTCTCTCATGCGTCATGCTCATGACTCATATGGTCTAGCCCAAGCCACGCATCTGCCGCAACTTCAGAACTTCTGCGGCGCCACTGGCACACTGCCACCGCAACGCAATGCCGATGAAGACGAGTCGAGTACAAAGTCGAGTACACAAACGGATCAAACGAATCCGCACGAGACTCGAGAGAACCGCAGGTCGGCTAATCTAAAACGAAGGCACAAAGGCGGGACTCCACGTCTCCCGACACGTATGCAGGTCATGCAAAATAAATCTGAGATTTATTCGAGGGTGTATCGTCGATGTGCCAAAGTCAGCGTTGCGGAGTTGCGAGAAGCGATGGGCGCCCCTCTAAACGCCCATAGAGCCACCGCCTCGCTCGCCCGAGCCGCTCCGACTGGAGGGCGCTGCGCTCGCCCGGCATCGAGCCGGTGCACCACCCGCCCCCAGACGCGGGTCCGGACCCCCCTCGTCGCCAGCGGCAGCCGCTGGCTCGACGAGCAGCACCCATTCGGCCGCCTCCTTGGCCCGGCCGCCGCTGTCGCGGCTGTCGGGCTCCGCGACAGCCGTCCACCACCGTTCAGTGGTGGCTGGGCCTCTATTGATGCGGAAGGTGCAAAAATGGGTACGCGCTTTTGTAACCCCGCAGCATGGTTTGATAAAAGCCACCGTTCTCGAGTCGGCGAACTCACCATTTTATTTTCGAGTTTAGGTCTCGTGACGGCTATCTCGACCCTGCGCGCGCGATCTGAAGCTACGAGGCCTGGGTCGGGGCTATGAGTGGGCTACATGCCGCTTGCCGCGGCTCCTAGGTCGACGAAACGCTCGCGCTTCACCCTCCCCCCCTCTGACGATAGGTGTGCTGCGTCGTGCGCTCACCGGCAAGAATCTAACGGCGGGCGATGGCGGCGCGCGGCGACGCTTCTGACTCAATGCAAGGTCGCCCACACACCCTCCAACACGACAACGCCGTAGGCGGGTCGAGACTGCCCTCCACCCGCTCGCGCTTGCCTCCCCTACGCGACCGGGTCGGCTCCCTCTAGATGGCGCCCGAGACACCTTCCCGGCTGCGTTTCTGCCCGCGACAGCGGCGCCTGAGCGCGTAGGGCTGCAAGGCCCCTCGGGGAGGCCCGCGGGGCGGCGGGAGAGAGCTCTCCCGCCGTCGTGGCGCACCATACCACCCGTAGACGCCTCTTTATAGTCGCCTTTTGGCACCTCCTCTCTCCACACCGCCGATTAGACCCCGCCGCACCGCATCACCGCCCCCTTCCCTGCCCCGTCGCCCTCCTGAGCTCCCCCCCCTTCGCTCCAGTCACGCACAGGACGGCTGGGCCATCGGCCCGCGTGACAGGCGCCCGGGACGGCCGGGGAGCGGCTCCGTCATTTGAGCCCTCTCGGGCCACCCTCGGGCGCGTCCGCCGGCCGGCAGAGCACCGCTCAGGCGACTCAGACGGCCCGCCCGACCACCGCTTTCGATCGTGCCGCCCCCACGGCATCAGTGGCCGGCTGGGGGGGGCAGACGGCGTCCGCGCACCCCTCGTGGGGGTGACCACCGCTCTCCTCTCACCTCTCCCCCCCCGCCCGTGGCACCCCACGCACGCGTCCCTCTCAGGGGCGCAAGGCGGCACGTTCAACGCTTGCCTCGGCCCACCTCGCCTTCACGCCCGCCGCCGCGACCAAGGAGGTGGCCTCGGCGGCCCAGACGAAGCCCGTGCGGCTCGTTTGGGAGCCGCGCGCCGTCCCTCTCTCGCCCGCGCTGCTCGCCACGCCGAAGCCCACGTCCCTCCGGCCGCAGGCGCCGCCAAGGAGTGACCAGCGCCCCTCCCGAGCACCTTCTCGGCGGGCAGCGCCTCCGTAGCGGCGCTGGCGGCCCCTGCGAGCCGGCCGGCGCCACGAGTGAGTATTCGAAGGCGCGCGCGTCCCCTCTCTCCCCGGCCCGCCGCGTCTCTCTGACCACCCCTCCCCCTCCCGGGTCAGGCGTGCATCGGGCGTACAAAATGGCCGCGGGGCGCACCTCCAGCGACGCTGTCTCTTTGGCCCGAGCGGTGGGTAACTCCCTGGCCGGGCTCAGGCCCTCTCGGGCTGCTGCGAGCTGCGCGATGCGCGTCCCCTCCGCCGCACGGCCGTGCCCCTGCCCCTCACACTCCGACTCCGCCGCAGGACCGGTCTGGCGACCCGGAACGACCGCCTAGAGCAGCAGCATCGACCATCCCGACCCCGTGGGGGCCGGGGCGGGCCAGCCAGACGTGAGAGCACCCCTCCCCCCCTCTCGCGGCGCGTCCCCTCCTTCCTCCCCGCACCCCGCCACCCGGCTCGCAGCCCCGTCGCCGTCGTGAGTCAGCCCTCGGTCAGGTACTGCCAAAGGCGGCCGAAGCAACACCATCGCTACCAGCGCCACCGTGCCGGCGCTGGTGAGCTCTGCGGCCCGTGTAGCGGCCCCTTAGCCCGTCGCCCGGGCACATGGCGCCCTCACACCGCTCCTCGCCCCCGTCTCGCAGGCCAAAATCGTCGACATCGCGTCGGCACTCTCTACGGCGCGCCTGGGCTCGCAGAGGGCGGCCTGGGCGGTGCAGGGTGGCTGGGCTGCCCCCCTCGCGCGGTGCGCCAAGCCTCGGGGGTCGGGGAGACCATCTCGGGTCGCCGAGGGGGCGGGTCGGACGCCCGATCCGGCTGCTGGCCGGAGGACGTCGCCGGCTCCGCAATTTTGGGCGCCCCAGTCGCCTCCAGCCGGGCCGAGCGGCGCCAGCTGGTAGCTGGGGCCGCAGGGCGGTCGGGCCGACACCGTATGCTAGTCGGAGTGGGTTGTCTAGGGGTGTAAAGGTCGGTAGAGTGTCCGTTTGTGGCCTCCGGACGGGCTCTGGTCGGGAGCCCGCCGGGCCGGCTGAGGCTGTGTGTCCGTCCACTGTGGACCCAGTGATGGCCTAGGAGCCCTGCACGGACGGTGTTTATGCTATATAACACCTAGGGACCGCCTGGGGTGGGCGGCGAGCCGCGCATCGGCCGACAATGTGCCGGTGTACGTGTTTCGGTGACACTCAGGGCCCGTTTTGCATGACCTGTGCGCGGACTAGCAAAAAGGCGCGCTCCGGCTCTCGACACACCACATCGGGGCCGGTCGCATGCCGCATTTCAGCTCCTCGCCGCGGCCTCTCACTACCGCGCGGGGTGCGAGACCGCCGCCGCCGACACCTGCACCGGCGCGCCCGCCGCCTCCGGGCTCGCCGCTGGGGCCGAGTAGACCAGCGCCGGCACGGCGCGGTAAGGCGCGGCGGGCTGGCTGGACGGGCCGGCGCCGCCGCTCGCGCGGGCAGGCGAGGCCCTGGGCGAGGCTGGTCGGCTGCCCGCGGCGGTGGAGGCGGAGGCGGACGAGGCGGCGGCGGGCGCGCAGCCGCCGGCGCAGGCCTGGCGGGGGCTGGCGGCGGCAGACGTGCGGAGGGGAGTGCCGCTGCCACCGAGCGGCACGAGAGCTGCCCCGCCCGTCTTCGTCGGCCAGTGCACTCCGTCCCCGACGGGGCCGTCGCAATAGCACGGGCAGAACCAGTGCAGCCTGCGGCGGCCGAGGATCTGCTCGAGGTTGGCCGAGAGGCCGATGTCGTACTGCGGCAGCTTGTCGCCTGATGACAAGGAACCACCCAGTCATGCACTGAGTCGTCCGGCGGCGTCTTGCTGCGGAGTCGGGGTCGCCGTCGATGGTCGTCTGGTTGCGCATCGCCATCTTCCAGTGCAGGCACCTACGGGGGCGGGAGGTCAAGGGGTGGCGGCTCCAGCCACCCTGCAGCGCAGCGACCCCTTGCACCACGGCGCATCTCTCTCTTTCTCTCACTCTCTCTCTCTCTCTCTCTCTCTCTCTCTCTCTCTCTCTCTCTCTCTCTCTCTCTCTCTCTCTCTCGGCATCTCTCCTCTCTCTCTCGGCATCTCTCGGCATCTCTTGGCGCGTCCCGCCATTCTCTCGGCGGGTAGGAGAATGTACGGGGGGACTCGCGGGCATGCCATGGTGCTTGGATGGCAAGCCATCTCTCGGCACTAGGCGGGCGCGCGCATGAAGGGGCCGAGGAGGAGGAGGAGCAGCACGTCCACAGCAAGCATCACGCCAAGCACCACGGCGTACGCCACACCGCCCACCCACCGCCCGTCGCCTACTCGCCGCGCCACGGACGCGTCGTGGACGTGACCCCCGGACCGATGTCCGCCCGCCCGCCCAGTTGTGCCGTCGAGGGCCCAGTCGAAGAGGTCTGGCAGCTGCGGCGCAATCGAGAGGAGGACGTAGGCGAGGAGGAGGCAGGTGTAGAGCAGGAAGAGGAGGAAGAACTTGCGGTTGTAGTGCCCCACCGTGTTCGCCACCCACGGGCAGTAGTGGTCCATGTTGAGCGTCAGCCGCCGCGTCACGCTGCAAAAGTGCGAGCGCGGCGGCTTGTACAGGCCCGACCGGCGGCAGACCTTGAGCTCGCTCGAGCCCGGCCGCGCCTTTGCGAGCGCCGCCATCCGGCGCTGCCACTGCGACGGCGGCACGCCCGGGTCCGTGCCGCAAGTGTACGCCCACGCGCAGACGACGAGCCCGAGCAGCGCGTGGAATATGACGACGAGCGTGATGGTCAGCGCGAGGTGCCGCCGCCTCTCGAGCGTCCAGAGGACGTAGGGGATGTAGTTGAGAGCGATGATCACCACGATGACGAGCGGAAGCGGCGCGGACTGGCAGCGTGGGGCGGAGCACGGTGCGCAGGCGCACGGCGCAGGCGAGGGACCCCCGGCGGGCGGTGATATTGAGAGCGCCGGCCGCTCGATGTCCGTGCTCGACGAGGGCTCGTTGTTCGCAGCGCGAGGGCTGTGCATTGTCCAAGAGCAAGGCTTTGGCCAAAACCGAGATAAAAGAATTCAGGCAGCACTCCCTCTCACAGCACACAGGTTCGACACAGGTACCGTGTGGAGATAAAAGAATTCCAAGTAAGAGAGGCAAGGCAAGCGGGGGCGGGGGGCACTCCCCCTGGTCTGATACTGGGGTGTGACTGTCTCCAGTCTCGGAGGGGGGCAAGAAGGTAAGAATATCTCCCCTCGTCCTGCACAACAGGAATTTTGACAATTAACAAGATGGTAGGCACAGCTCTCAATGAGAACGATGGGCTTGCCCATCCCGGAGTGGTTCGATCCCACATGAATCCGAGACGGTGATGGGAAGCGTCTCGATGATCTCAGACCCAGTGAGGCAGTGCGTCAGACTATCCCGGATCCTGCTGAACAAGCTCCTCTTGTAGCTCGATCGGTCACACCGCCATCGCCGTCGGGGAGAGGGGGGACGACACTGCTTCGGCAGCGTGCACCTCGATCCTGTACCGTGTTTGTTATGACCCCCCCCAATGAACATACCAGTGAGGGATGGAGCAGATGGCTTACGCCGCCTGTGGACATAAGAGTTTGTTTTTTGTTTGCGTGCCGGTGGTGGCAAGGATGATGGGCTGTTTCTAATTAACCCGAGTTCATTTTAATTTCTAAATAAAATTCGTGCGAAAAGAACTCTTTGTTTTGTATGAAATGAAAAAGAATTCGAACCCCGGGTCCCTTGCCATCGCGTCACGCCCGCCCTGCTTCGCGGCCTCTCCGACCCTGACGCTGCATTTCAGGTCGGTTTCGATGACGGACGCTTCTACGCCGCTGGACGCTCTCGGCTGGCCGCCCTCCTCACCACCGAGCGCGCCTTCTTCTACCTCCGTCTTTGACCTCCCGCCTCCGCTTGTCGACGCGCTCGCCGTTCTCGTCGCCATCTTCGGCGTCATCCTCGCCTTTGCTGGAACCAAGTTCTTTAGTGCCGCTCTCGCCGTCGCTGCCGGCGTCGTCGCGGGCTACACATCCTATTACGCACTCCACGCCACCGTCATTGCCTCTGGAAGCCTCTCACCGCTGGCGGGCGTGGGCGTCGCATGCGCGTGTGGCGCCGTGGCGCTCGCCATTGTGGCTGCTTGCTCCGTCCTCAGCTTCGTCTTGGCCTCCGCGTTTGCCGCCGCCACCACTGTTGCCATCACTCTCTGCGTCGTCGCGCCTGGCGCTGCCGATCCTGTCATGTTTGGCGCCGTTGCGGGCGCAGCTGCGCTCGCGGCGATCCTCGCCCTCGTCATCCACGTCTGGCAGGAGGAGTCGCCGAGTCCCTGTGCCTGCTGCCGCCTGCAGCCCGAGCGAGGGCGCCTCGCCCGCCTCGTGGAGGCGTCCGCCTCGGCGTTGCTGGGCGGCGCTTGCGTCGCCTTCGCCACCAACCACTTCCTCGACGCGGGCCTCTCGCCCGAGCAGGCCTTTCATTTCCACGCAGACGCTGGCACCAGCTGCGGCGCGGGCAAGTGCCTTCCGCCAGCCACCGCAGGACTCGCTTTCGCCGCCGCTGGGTTCCTCGTCCAGGCCGCTTGCGTCTGCTGCCGCCGGCGCAGCGGCCTCACCCCTCCCTCCACCGGCGAGAGCCTGCTGCCCGCTCCGGGCCTCCACTTTGCCACAGGGGAGAGCAGCACCTTCTTTCCGGCCGCCTACGTCCCGTTTGAGGCCGCCGGCTCGACGCGTTCGACGAGCCCCGCCGCCCGCCCAGCCTCTCCCGTCTCCGCTCTCTCGGCGGAGCGAACTGCCGCCGCGGTCGGGCAGCAGCAGCGCCCCTCTGCAGGACGTTCTAGGGCCGACTCGCGCGACACGCCGCTGGCGGCCAGGAGACACGGCCCGCCACTGTCGATACGCGCGCCAGTGTAGTCGAGAGCCTTACCTCCCGACCTCCCCTCCTATGCAGGCTCCGACGCAAGTACTTTGGCGGTGGTGGAGAAGGGCCGGCCCGTACTCCGGAGCAGCCGCCGCCGTCGACGACGGTGCACCCCCTCTTCTCGTCCAACGTGGTCTGAGAGGAGTGAAACCTGTGCATCACGTCGTTTTTCTTTTCGTGTACCCGCGTTAGTGCCAGCGCGCCAGTCCCGTGTACCTGTGTTAGTGCCAGCGCGCGCCTCTGTGCGAGGGAGCTCCAAATACACGCCCGCGGTGTGTTTCATGTCGGACGGCCGCCGCCTCTTCCCGCTCCCTGCTCCTCACCCGCTGCTGCATGCCGCGGAGGGCGGCGATGGCGCGCGAGTGGCTGCGCTGCTGGCGGAGGGCGCGGACCCCGAGGAGCGCTCTGCGGACGGGTGGAGTGCCCTGATCCTCGCGTCCAAGGAGGGGCACGTCGCGCTCGTCTCTTCGCTCCTGGGCGCGGGCGCCTCGGCCAACCCTCCGGACTCCGGGTCGCATTCGGCGCTGCGAGGCGCCGCCATCTTTGGCCACGCCGTGGTGTGCGAGGCGCTGCTCGACGCGGGAGCGAGGCCCAACCTCACCAGCGCTGGCGGCCGGACGCCGCTTATGGGCGCGGCCATGCACGGGCATGCAGCCGTCGTCGAGCTCCTCTGCCGGCGCGGCGCAGATCCGGCGCTGCGTAACGACTTTGGCGAGACGGCCGGGGAGCTCGCCGCGGCGCGCGGCCACACCGCCTGCGTCGCGGCGCTGGGCGAGGCTGTGCGCCGGCCGACACCCGTCGCGAGCGAGGGCGCAGTCGGCGGCGCCAGCGATGAAGCAGTCGGCACTAGCAAAGACGCGGTCGGCGGCGCCAGCGACGACGAGGACACAGCAGTGCTCTCGGCCGACTCGCTCGACCTCGTCCTCTCCTTCCTAACGCCTTCGGACCTGTGGTCGTGCGCAGGCGTGAGCCGCGCCTGGCGCGCCGCGGCCTCTGCGCCGCACCGGTGGGGGGCGGCGGCGTCGGGGCGCTTCGGCGCGTGGGCCGACGCGGGCCCGCTCGCTGACTGGCTGAGGCAGCACCGGCACAGCCCGCGTGCGGTGCTGCTCGCGTCTCTGCGCGCCGTGTCTGTGGGCAGCAACGCCGGCCCGCAGAGCTGGGGCGTGCCGACGCCGCCGCCCGAGCCGTCCTTTGGCCAGCTCGGACAGGGCATCGCCGACGGCGAGTGCTGCTGGCCCGACGACCGCATCCCGCGCCCGGTGGCCGGTCCCGCGTGCGCGCTCAGCTCCGTCTCGTGCGGCGGCCACCACGTCTGGGCGCTGACGCCCGCCGGAGAGGCGTGGGCGTGGGGCGCGAACGCGTTTGGCATGCTCGGGCTGGGAGACCGGCGCTCGCGCACTGTGCCGGAGAGGGTGGCGCTGCCCGCTCCTGCCGCGGCGGCGGAGTGCGGCTACGCCTTCACGCTCGTCCGGCTGGTCGGCGGCTCCGTGCTCAGCTGCGGCTTCAATCGGAACGGACGCTGCGGCGTGCCTGCCGGCGACGAGCGGGCCACCCGGTCGGAAGACGGCGACTCGCTGCTGCTCCGCCCCACGCCGTGCGCGGCGGCGGCCGAGGCGTGCGCGGCGGGCGCGCGCAGGCTGGTCGGCATGGCTTGCGGTTCGGGGCACGCGGGCTTCGTTATGGACGACGGGTGCGTTCGCCTCTTCGGGAGGAACGACCGAGGGCAGTGCGGCCCGGTGGGCGGGGCGGGCGGGTGGGGTGGGGGCGGGTCGGAGGAGTTTGAGGTTCGGGTCGGCGAGGAGGAGGGCGCGTGGAGGCCGAAGCCGGTGCCGGGGGTGCCGCCCTGCGCTGTCAGGCTCGCGTGCGGCCCGTACCACACCCTCGCCCTCCTCTCCGCCGGAAAGGGAGGCGGCCGCGTCTGGCAATGGGGCGACGTGTCCGACACTCCCCAGGCGCCGCCCCACCCCGTTCAAGGGCTCGAGCGGATTGTGCAGGCTCGGCTGCGCCCTCGCTACGGCTCCGACCTCGCCTCTTGCTCCCGCCCTCGCCTCTTGCTCCCGCCCTCGCGCTCCCCGCCCTCGCCTCTTGCTCGTACCCCTCGCCTCTCCCGCTCTTGCGCTTCCCGGCACCCGCCCCCTGCACCTCACCACCGCTCCTCGCCGGCCTCGTGCAGGTGGCCGCGACAAACGACGCAAACGCGGCCATCGACGCCGACGGGTGCGTGCTCCTCTGGGGCGGATCGCTCGCCAACCTGCTGCTCGAGGCGCCGCCGCATGTCCTTGGGGGCGTGCGGCGCGACCCGGCGCCTCTGCAGCCGCTGAGAGGGAGGGCGGTGCGCTCGATCTCGCTCGGCGGCTCCATCGCGACCGCCGTCACGGCCGACGGAGAGGTGTGGCTCTGGACGCTGTCTTCTCTGGCGTCGGTGGCCGGCACTGTGCGGCGCCGTTTCATTGAGTGGTCGCGCCTCGAGCTCCCGGGAGACGCGGCGGCGGGCGCGGGCGGCGAGGAGGGCGGCGAGGCGGACGAGCCGGACGAGGGTCCCGTCCTTCGGCCCGGCCGGCGCGTGACGCTCTGCGGGCTGCAGGTCCGCGCCGACCTCAACGGCGCCGTCGGGAGGCTGCAAGCCTTCGACTCGCCGAGCGGCCGGTGGGCGGTGGCGCTCGACGGCGCGGCCAGCGTGCGCATCAAGCCGATCAACCTGACGCCGGTGACGCCAGCGGCGGAAAGCGGCGAGGCGTCTTCCTCTCCACAGCGCTGCGCCGTCGGCCTCGCCTCGGCGTGCGGCTCGGAGCACGCGCTGGTCCTGTGCGCATCTCTGCCTTCGGCACGATGACGCTAGTGTGACGCCCAGCGAGGGGCGTGCCTCTTCATGACCGAATGCGCGGGTGCGCATTCACACTTTCCAACTCCGAGATATTACGTCACGTAAAAGCAACTCGATTGCTTTTACGTGATTACGCGGCGCGCGGCTATACGCGCCGAGAGCGCGGATATATTTGCTATTTGGGAGCTATTGCGATTGCATCGCTATTTCGGGCGTATCGGCGCGCCGACGGTCGCCGAAGTGTTGTAGTCCATTCCTGATCAACTTTTGTCAGTCACCAAGGCCGCGCGCGCCGCGCGGCTCCTCCTTACCGCCCACGCACCCGACGGTGCGTGGAGCACTAGACGCCCCATTCCGTGCTTCGCGCCGGCCCACCGTGCAGCCCACCGCGGCGCCGGCCGCGACTGTCACGTCGGCGAGGAAAGCGCAGGGGCGAGGGTGTCGACCGACAGGCGGCGCACCAGGAGCCGCTCGCTGGCGAGTGGTTGACGCGGGAGGACACGAACCGACGGGTCGAACCCCTCCGCTAGACGAGGCGGCGGTCGAGACCAAGTTGCGTCTCTTCGAAGAGACCGTCGCCCGACTGTCGTACCAGAGCTGCGGCTCGCTCTTCCTGCTCGCGGAGGAGGCTCCAGAGCGCCGGACAGCGGGATGCACGCTGGAGGAATCGCGCTCGCGGCGCGACTCGGGCTGCTGCGGCCCGCTCTCTCTCAAGCCGCCGCCGGCAACGACGCCGTGGTCGTGCATTGCGCAGGTGGCCAAGGCCTGGCGCGCCGTGCGACGTTCCGCGTCCGTGTCGGTGGCAGCCAACAGGACGTACCCTGAAAAGAGCGGCTGCCGCAGCGTGACCTTCTCCGAATGGGAGGCGAGCATCGGTGACGAGGACGACTTCTCCCTTCTGGACACGAGCCCCGAAGGGGGGCAGGAGGGGCAGGGCAGCCTGAGCCCTCCGCAGGCGAACACCGTCGTCGTCCCGCTCAGCCAGGTGTCGGTGGCGTGCTTGCAAGCGCAGACGGTCGAGAGCGCGGGCGAGCCCTGCTGACCGTGGGCGTTCCGGCGGGAACTACGTGTTAGATCAAACTACGTGTTAGATCCATTTGACTTTTTGGACTAGTTGCAAAAAGTCTCGCCTGGAAAACCTACCAAAAACTGCGAAAAACGCTGTCACGCTCGGCACTATCTACTCAAAAAAAGTGACGTAGAGCACCCACTTTTTAAGCGTTCCGTGCACACACAAGGTCCGTCCGCGTGCACCGCCAGCTTCCCAGGGCCAGTCGCCATCGCGCAAAAAACGAAGGAGGAGATGCATCCTAGCTGTCGCCACCGAAGGCGATTCGACGTCGCTGAGATCGGAGATCAAGCTCTGACAGGTCACAAGTCGCTCCTTTGACGCCGACGTGACTCGCCCGTGCAGAGCGCATCAGGACACGGTCTCGACGCGCTCGGTACGACGCCTGCGACCCGTCTCGGGTCAGGTGGCACGACGCTCATCGCGCCTACCAGCGCTGCCGTGCAGGTTGCCACGACGAGGTCGAGCACGCTTCTATACGCTCGCCGAGCCTTCCTTTCCATCCCATTAGGCAGCCTGGGAACGGTGGCGGTCAGAGGCAAAGCCTGCGAGGGGTGGTGGAACCACATGTCACGGCTACTGCCGGCTCGACCCCACGATAGCCTCCGAAGGCTGACTTTGAGGCACAATCATCGGACGACGTCGGCGAGTTGAGTCGCGCTCGCGGTAGCCAGATGACCTCTCATACTAGTATCATCGGCCATGGCCGCAGGGAGCGCGGGCGAGGGCGCTGGGAGCAACACGGACAAAAAAACATCAAAATTATCTTGTATCTAGATCCATCAGCATTTATTTGCTCCGAGGTATAGGTAATAGGATAGACTGTACAGAAATCTATAGGCAGTCTACACAAAGTGGCGAAGGGTGGCTATAATAATATAAAAGAGGCGGGAGAGTGTGCATGCTGGGCGGGCAACTACGCGGCGATTGTCTCACGCCTCGGACCTCAAGTTGTCGAGCACGCCTCCCAGAGAGAGCCCGGTGGCGAGGGCGAGCAGGACCGGGAAGATGAGGACCGCCGAGACCAGGTCGCCCCAGACGGCGATCCCCGCGACGCAGCGCATCCGGAGGCGCTCTAGCTTGCGCTTCAGCACGTACAGTGTCACACGGCTCGGATTCTCCTCGTCCGCCTCCGCCCTCTCGATGGCCGCCCTGGTGCGGCGGACGAGGGAGGGCTCCGCGCCCGCCTCGACGTCGCCCTCCGCCGCCGCCGCCGATGAGGAGGAGGAGGAGGAGGAGGAGGAGGAGGAGGAGGCTCGGCGCAGCTGCCTCCTGCGGGCGGCTCGCTGCAGGCGGACCGCGCAAAGTATGGCGTCGGCGTCGTTGACGTACTGCTTGAGGCGGCGCTGCGTGTCTAGCAGCGCGTTGTACTCGATGGAGCAGTTGCAGACGACGACTGACTCGACGGCCATCAGCCCGAGCACGATCGTGTTCATGCTGTTTAAAGGGGGGGGGGGGGTTGGGCGGGGAGGGAGGGGGGGACAGGGAGAGGACAGGAGGGAAAATGTGGAGGGAGGGGAGTCACAGAAGCGAGGCGGGGGCCGGGTCGCAACGGGGCGGAGCGCTGGAGCACACATGGTGAACCACTGCAGCCTGCTGAGGTCCCCCATCTCGGGCAGGTTCTCGACGAGCAGGATCTGGAACACGTTGATCGCGAGCACCATCGTGAAGGCGAGGCCGAGCCGGGCGTCGATGGCGCACGGGTCCACCGCAAACGTGCACCTGCGAGGGGAGGGCACGGGGAGGGCGTCGGGAGGAGAGGGCGCGGAGTCGCCGCCAGCGGCGGCCGCGTGGGCTCCGCGCGCACATGCCGAGCAGGACGAGGACAAACTGCATGATCATGAAGTTCCACATGTGGTAGTTCATCCGCCGGTCGATGGTGATGGAGAGGCGGAGGGCGCATGTGGATCTCGTCGGGTCGCTGTCTTGCTGATCAAAGTCGAACCCCTGCGCCTCGAGGAGGGTGCGGTACTGGAAGGAGGGGTTGTTCGCAGTCGCCCAGTCGGAGGTAGTCATCGCCGCCACGCTCCCGAGCGTTGTCGGCATTACGACCACCTCCGCCGTGAAGTCGACAATGTCCCAGATCGGATTGCCCACCCCAACCGACTTGCGGACCTGGAGGTCGTCGCCCCTCCACACCTTCGACCGATCCGGGGGGTGTCGATCGCATGTAGTCCTCGCGGCTGTCTTGTGGTGTGTGCGTGCTAGCCCCGCGGCGTGGAGTGTGCTGCAGTCCCTCGCCCGAGTGTGCTGCGCGTGCGTGCCCGATGCACAACATCTTTCACACACCGCGCCTTGACTGGGTCGCCCGTCCGCCCCCAGCTCGACCCGAGCTGCGAGGCGGGCAAGTCGACGAGGACCGTGTCGCGAGGGCCGCCGACCTGGAAGCACGCCTCGGAGGCGAGCACGTCCGGCATCGCCTGTTGCATTGGCCGTCAGTAAGTGGCCATTACCTGATGACTGATTGAGACGAGCTCCGCCGCGGCACCATCACAAAGTCGAGCGTGTGCGAGTCATACGGAAGCTCACGCTCGTCGATGACGGCCATGAACTTGGCCCGCTGGCGGTATGAGAGGAGAGCCAAGGAGCGCGGCGGCGCCACGCGTTCTGTGGACTCGGAGTCCCAGTCCGCACCGACGACGGTCGTGAGACCGCTGTCCTCCACGAGCGTTACCTAAAGGGGGCGAGGAGTGGCCAGCGCGAGAGAGGGGGGCGGGGGGCGGGGGGGGGCGGGAGTCAATCGTGAGACGGTTCAACCTTGGTGCGATTCGAGGTAGGGGGTAGAGGGGAGAGCGGCGTGCAGCCTCACACCTCTCCATCCAGCGCGTTCGGAAGCTGCAGCTCCGGCCGCCAGTAGATGTCGCACGTGTCCACCTTGCGGCCCGGGTCTTTGGCCTCCGTCGACTTGACGGTCCCGTTGCACTCGCTGAAGATGCGCTGGTCCTCCCAGGAGAGCGTGACGAGGTACTCAACCTCAAAGTACTCTGGAGAGCGCACGTCAATCAGGCGCTGCAGCACGATCTGCGGCGTTATAATCGTTGGACCGAGAATATCGTCCAAACCGGGCCACGCGTATTCGCCCGGCTCGCCGTATTTATCGACCGTGCCTTGCGCTCCCTCGTACGCCCCGTACGCCTCACCCTTGGTAAAGCCGAGGTCCTCATAGTCCTTTGGGAGCATGGACACCCACTGCCAGCCCGCTATGTCCGCCGCGTAGAAGCCCTGCCAAGCGTCAATGGGCAACTTGTAGCTGGTGCCAATGAGAAAGATGCCGGCGGCAGTGTCCAGCGCGTCGAGATCGAAGAAGGGTGTCGTGGGCGAACACAATATCCGCCGCATTCCCTGCGACGAGATGAACGCGCCCGTCGATTGGCACTGCTGCGCGAGAGCTGACAGCCACTCGAACATGAAAAGCGAGCCGCTGCAGTTCTCGATGCTGCCGGAGCTGATGCTGGCCACGAAGTCGTCGAGAACCGCGGGCTCGCACTCGGGTGCACCGTTGATGGCAGAGGAGGGGTCGTCACACTCGGCGAAGGTGGCGTTTAGGCATGCGCCCGGGAGGACGGCGGCAGAGATGCTACCAGCTAGCGCGGCATCGGCGCCGGCGGCCGCGGCCCCGTTCCAGCCGCTGACGTTGAAATTTTCGCCGCCGACGCAGTCGCAGGCTCCTGCCGACAGGCCGCTTGCGAGCGGGAGGAGCAGCAGGTAAACGACGAGCATCCTTGATCTCCACAAAAGTCGGCGCGCGAAAAAAGAATTGCAGAATTAACAGAACGACTTGAGAGGTCTGTTTTCTTTCTTTAGAGAACGACGAGAAGGGGGCGACCGCGAGGTGGCACGAAGGTTGAAGCGAGAATCGGAGAGAGACTGCGAAGAGAGATAGGAAGAGGCGGACGCCCAAGGGTGGGCGACGGCTAGCACCACACTCCTCTCCTTAAAATCCCTGTGTGGTGGCGGCGTGCCGTCCTCCCATCCCTCCCTTGGGTTGTCTGTTTTCTTTCTTTCTTTGCAACTCCCTCTCGCAGAGCAAGGGATGGGGGGGATCGGCAGGCGGCGGCGGCGTCGCAGGACGAGGCAGAGGAGAGCGACGCGACAGAGGAGGAAGCGACAGTGGAGGGAGAACGATTGGAGTGGGACGACCGCGAGGTGGCATGAAGGTTGCAGCGAGAATCGGCGAGGGACTGCGAAGGGAGATAGAAAGAGGCAGACGCCCAAGGGTTAGGGTGGGCGACGGCTAGCACCACACTCCTCTCCTTAAAATCCCTGTGGTGGCGGCGTGCCGTCCTCCCACCCCTCCCTTGGGTTGTCTGTTTTTCTTTCTTTCTTTCTTTTTTCCCTCTCGCGACACTAGGCACGGGACTGGCAGAAAGCGCGGGCGAACTTCCGGCGGGCGTGGATGAGCTAGCAGGACGCAGGCGCCAGCGACGAGCAGAGCCGAGGCCGCGGTGGTGAGCCTGTCCGCCGGCCAAGGCGCGTCGCTGAAGGCGGAGAGGAGGGCCGTACCGCTCACCCAGATGGTCGGGGCGGCGGGTAGGGAGGCGGGTAGGGCGGCGGGGACGGAGGCGGCGGAGGCGGAGGTGGCAACGGTGAAGGAGGGGGTGGTGGCTGAGACGGAGAGGGCGGTGGCAGCTCGGGAGGCGAGGACGGCGGTTCTGTTGGTTGTGACGGGCAGAAGTAGCCGGAGGGCGGCGTCGGCGGTGTAGGCCCGGAGAGCAGCAGGCTGCAACGGAGGCTGCGACGGCGAATGACATAAAATGCCATGGTTTACGACACAGCATCGCCCGACCACGGTTGGGGTCGGTCCACAGCGAGAGCCGAGAGCAGCATGCTGCTCTCGTTGTCGGGCGGTGTTGGCACCGAGGTTAGCATAATAATGTGTGGATGACACAGCTGTGGTCGCCCCTACCAATACGCAGCTCAGTCCCCCCTCCCCGGCCCTCTCCGCGCCGCGATGCGCCTCTCTCACGTCCAGGAAGCTTGATCGACGCCGACGTGATTATATTTTCTTCTTGATAACTTAGTGCGCGTAGTAGCAGTTAGCTGTGCCGAGCCCGCCTCCGTCCCGGCCGGCGAAGGGCACTATGAGTGACCCGCCGGACCACTCCCCTCTCGGCCGGCCGGTGCGGAGGCACTCACTTCCGCACACTAACTTAGTGTGAACAAAGATGGAGGAGGTCTGTGAATGCGTCTCTACTGTCAAAGTGCACGATGGTGCCCGCCTCGACGCTCGACGCCCACCCCTACGCCTTGCCCCAAGACGTTGACGTGGGCGGCTGGCAGGTCGTCGTCACCGACGGGCACGCGGTGCTGCCCGAAGCATGACGCACCTGCCGGACAAGGCGTTCTTGGAGCACTTGGAGTGCAGTCGGAACCTCACATCCAGGGCCGGGGAGCTGAGAAGCGCACCCAGCGGGCCGGATGATTGGCATCGGGTTGCGGGCAAGAGAGCCCTAGCCCCGGGGGTGCGCGGTCGCAGGGCCATAACACGTCTCCGAGGGATGGTTCCGTGTACCGGGGTACCCCTTAACTGCAGAACGCACCCTCTTCCTCGACCGTGGGGGGGTGCGCGGTCGCAGGGCCATAACACGGGTCTCCGAGGGTTGGTTCTGCGCTCCGGGTTTCCCCCAGCGGCGGAATTTTCCCCTCGCGCTGTGGGTCCCCCTAGCTGCGGAACGCCCCCTCTACTCGGAGCTAAAGAATACTCTCCGAGGGTTAGCCCCGCGTACCAGGTTTCCCCTTAACTGCAAGGACGCCCCCTCTAACTCGGAGCTAGTGATACGGGAATAAGTGTAGTTCTTGCCCAAGAATGCGTGTGGTTTTTGCCCATGCAGTGCATTTTTGCATTCGCTTGCATCTCCTGCATTACAACTGCATTGCAACATTCGATGCATTTTGCGCGTGATTGCATTTCGTTGCATATGCATTCGATGCATTTTGCGCGTGATTGCATTTCGTTGCATATGCATTCGATGCATTTTGCGCGTGATTGCATTTCGTTGCATTCTGCATTCGATGCATTTTGTGCGTGATTGCATAACAGTGCATCATTCGATGCATTCGGGGCATGACTGCATATCTTTTGCGATTTGCAATTTCTCAAAGGTTTGGTTCAGCCGACATCCGGGAAGCGCGCAGCTCACCGGCGCAACACCGGCCGACTAAGACGAAGAAGGCTCTAACCAAGCAGCCAACTGGGGACGTGGTCTCTAAGGAGGAGGAGGACCGCCCTGGTGACGGGTGGGATTCCGCGCCTGACGACTGGGAGCCGGATGCGCTTGCGTCAGGCAACAACAAACTCCCCCCTTACTGATCACTGCATTCAATTGCATTTATATGCACATTCCCGCATACGTTGCATTGTAATGCATAGTAATTGCATTTTAAGTGCATAGTGATGCATGTTGCTGAGTAGGCAAGGCCAAGGACAATGGGAGGTCCTTGAGCAGTTCACCCCTTCGGCCATCTGGCTCCGGTTCCTGCCTCCTCTAATGTAGAATTTTGCATGCATCAAGATGATACACCATTTTGTTGGCTAGGCGGGCGCAAGAGGTCTGTTAGCGCCCCCCCCCGGCGCCCCCCGCGACCGGCACCCACCGCGAGAGCTGGAGAACACAACCCCACCAAAGCACAGCCCTGATCAGAATGGGCAAGGGCTACCACTTGGTGACCCAGGTAGCCTCTGGCTCGCCACTTCACTCGGATCCTCTGCAGCGGTCTCGCGCTCTCGCCACGACAGCACGCCGACGGCAAGCTTTGAGGTCCATCTGGTCGACCTGCTGTGGCCACAGCCGCCCCTCACATGCAGCTCGCACCATGGCTCGACACCGGGCCCGCTCAGGTTGGTCGTGGCGAAGTGTGTGAAGGATGCGCGGCCGAGCCGCTGGCTGGCGCCGCTTGAACGTATGAGATGGCCGTGCTCGGTGGTGACGGCGGCGCGAGACGAGATGGGATTTAGGGGACATGTGTCCCCGCCCTGCACGATCTTGGTGTGAGGGATCTTCAATCCCTCCCCTCACCCCTGGTCACTACCCAACACTAGAAGAGCGGCGAGTTGGGGCTGCGGCTACGGCTGCGGCTACGAGAGGGGCTGCGGTCGCGGGGGAGCCGCTGCGCAGCGTGGACGCGCCTACACCGCTCTTGCTCCGCTCGCCACCTCTCGCAAAGGTCCAAAGTCATAGAGCCACCACCTTCTCCCGTTCTCCGGCAAGTCCTTCTGCCGTATCTTGCCGCTATTCCACGGCTGGAAGAGCTCGTCGCCATAGCCGCATTGCATCACGGCCTCCTGAAGTGCATGTGCATGTGGTGGCGTAATACTTTTCACTCTTGTTCACACTCGCGCACTTGAAGTATGGTGTATGAAGACTTGTGCGCACATCCACATACTAAATGATAGTATCATACCTCAGAGATCAGACGTCTTAAAAAACACTTTCAGGTTTCAGCACTCTTTCGAGGGCGGCGACCTCAACCGACTATGGCGGACCCGTCGCCAGACGACGCAGGGCACAGACGACGGGGAGAGTTGGAGCAGACGCGCAGGGCGAGACGAGGGAAGGTGAGCAGGACTCTTTGCGGAGATCAGCAGGAGGATGTTACGAAGAGATTAGGAGCAGCAGGGAGCCAGGGACCCGAGGCGCGAGGGACCATGTGGAAGACGGAGCTAGACACCTAGTGCTAGTCGCGCCTAGTGTCCCCAATCGTGAGACTGAGAGGACGACCCCCCGCGGCTATTCGCCGTACGCCGACCACACCCACAACAAGAACCCTGCACAAAGACCGCACGGGTGGGGACCTGTTCCTTTTTGCCCATCTCACAGTAGAGGTGTCCGTTTTATTTATTTATTACAAATCGTTGACCTTTGTGTAACACAAACACCAAATCCCATTCCAGGCGTCCGTCGGTTCGTCACTGGCGCCGAGAGGGCTCCGTCAGCTCGGCCCCTCGTCCACCTCGCCAGGGCGGTCGCTGCAAGCGCCGCCGTCGCCTGACCGTAGCCTTTTTGGCCCTCCCGGCGCTGCTGCTGCGGCGGCGGCGGTCGGCGCAGCATCGTCACGGCTCAGCCGCTTGCCTCCGCTGGCCACGCGCTCCGGCACGGGGGCTTGTCCAGCGGGCTCGGGCCGCGTGAGCGCGTTTATAAAGGAGGACGCCGTAGCGGCGGTCAGCCCAACGTCGGGTGAGCCGGAGAGGAGAGGCGCGGCGCGTGCGATTCGCTCGAGGCGGAGCTCCGAGCGTTCGGCGGCGGAGAGGCGCTCGAGCACGAAGTCTGCGACGTCCTCGCGCCTCGGCGGCCTCCCGATCCCCAGCCTGAGCCTCCAGAAGCCGTCGCCGCCCAGAGCGGCGGCGCACGACTTGACCCCGTTGTGACCTATCAGCAAGGTCAGCAGTGAGGTCGGGGCTCGCGGTCCCGAGGAGGTGGTGCATGCGTGCGCCTCCGGCGGAGCCGCCCAACTTGAGCTTCACTTTGCCGGGAGCGAGATCAAGATCGTCGTGCAGCACGAGCACCGACGCAGCGGGCAGGCGCAGATCGCGTGCCAATGCGCTGACTGCGCCGCCGCAGACATTCATGTACGAGCGGGGCACCACCGCCGCCACCCGCACCGAACCGAGCGTGCCGACGGCGACGTCAGCTGTGGCGTGCTTTTCGAACGGCGCAATGCCGGCCGCCACGCAGATTTCTTCCAGCGCAAGTCGGCCGACGTTGTGCCGCGTGCTCTCGTACTGCCGGCCGGGATTACCCAGGCCGACGAGGAGTAGACGTGGCGGGTCGTCGCTGCAGCCTGCTGCCCGGAAGAGCGGCGAAGGCGGCATGATCCGGAAGAGCGAGCGCGAGAACACGTCGATCAGGCGCCGGAGGAGCTCGCGGAACATCGCCAGTTCGCGTTCATGAGAGGTTGAGGTGCGAGAAGAAAACAATCAATCCAAGTGCTCCAATTCTAAAGAAACGAGCCGCGGTTTTCTCGTCTCGCTCTCAAGGCACGAACCCGCTCCCGCGCCGATCGAAGCGCGGTTGCCACGGCGTCCTCGCCGGCGGCGAAGGAGGTGGCGTACGCGAGGCGAGGGAGGAGCTCGGCGATTGCGTGCTGGCGCTCGCGCATCTCGGCGTCTGGCATGGAGCGGACCTTCTCGGCAGCGTCGCGGTAGTCGTCGGCCTCGACGAGTGCGGGCGTCCCCGGGGGCAGGAACCACGGGTAGATCCGTGTAAGGGAGGCGCCAGGCATCATCCCCGCGCCCATCGCAGGGAAAGTGACGGGGATGCAGCCGCTGAGCAGCGCGTCCCACACGCCGCGCCGGCACACGGCGTCACCCGGCGGTTGGAGGCAAAACACGGAGTCAAGGTAGAGCGCCGCGACCTTCTGAGGCTCGCACGCGTGCTTGCCATCACACGAGTGCAAGTGGCAGCTCTCGTCGTGCTGGCAGCCATGCATGATCCGCGAGCGGCCGTGGTCCCTGCCTATCGTGCCGTGGCGGCCGGACACTAGCATCAGCCGTCTATGCCGCTGCCTGCCAAGGACAAAGCGCGACCACGCCGCCATGTCCTCAGGGCCCGAGGCGTGCACAAAGCTAGGGTACGGGACGCCAAACGATTGCGGCACACGCGGGTCTGCACAGATCGATAGCATCGTCACGTTGCTCCAAAATCCGTCGCCAGGCCGGAATCCAAAGCCCGTGGCGAAGCTCCTCCTCCGCAGGAAGACGACGTCGTGGGAGAGAACGAGCACGTGGTCGCACCCGCCGCACCGGCGCCAAGCCGCTGTTTGGGCGAGGTGTGACCGGATGCGGGCGTCGTAGCTGCCATCGACAGTCGCCGCGCCCAAACTCCGGAGCGCTTTCAGCTCGCCCACGAGGTACGGGACGAGAACCAGATCGGCGCGCTCCGGTGCGACGCTGCACGCAGCCAGCCGCTCCTTGAAGTGCGCGGCCAGCAGGTATTCGTTCGTCTCGCGCGTGAGCGAGGCGACGGGCGAGTTGGCCGAGGCAGCGAGATTCAAAGGCTTTCCTAGGCACGCACTCTCGCCCGCCCTGCACAAATTGAGGCTGTTCCACCCGTTGCCGCTTGGCGTGCAGCATGCCCCGCGGATGCAGCTCGAGCTCGAGCCGTGAGCGCACGAGCGGTTTGCGAGTGGCACGGGCAGGTCTGGGACGACGTGCACCGCAACGTCGCCACAGGCCGCGGCGGTTCCCAGCGACACTTCCGCCTCTACTGCCGTCGACTCGGGTCTCAGCGGGAGGCTCGTGGCGCTGCCTCAGGCGTCAGTCGTCCTCGCTCGGCAGGTCGTCCCGCTTGAGGATCTCGAGCCTACTCATAGCTGCCACGCGTGAAGAGGCGCCGTTCACGGCAGGTCATCGCGCCAGAAGGAGTCTCGAGCCGGCTCAGCGTGGCGCACTCGCCGCCGCACAGCTCCATCACCTCGTGCCACAGCGGCTTGGGCAGGCCGAGGCACTGCTTCAGCGCAACCTGTACCTGACTTTATCGATCCGGCAGCAAACGGAGGCACTGCTTAAGCGCAACCGGCCGCGCGCACGCGACGGCCCGCCACACGCCCTCGTCGGTGGTCAGGCCTGTGTGGCGGCCGAGGAACCAGCGGAACGCGAGCGGCGAGGCGCGGCCTATAAACTAGCATGCACTGATCGCTTAACAAGCCGAGAAGACCTCACGGGACGCGAGCGGTCAGGCGCGGCCGGCGGCGACGGCCTCGATGGCCGCACGCTCTCCGCCTGTGAAGATGCGCGTCCCGGGCGACACTCACCTCGACTGCACCCTCGAGCGACCCGTCGCCGTGGACCTGGATTGGTAAGGAGTGCGGCGCTTGACAACTAGTAACGGCGCCTCTAGCGACCCGTCGCTACGCACTAGCAGCCCGTCCTCCTCCTGCCCCGACGGCCCTCCCAAGTACGCGCACAAATCGTCGCCGAATGCGGCGAGCAGCGGGCCGGCTAGCGCCTATGGGGAGATATGGGGAGATATGGGGAGATATGGGGAGATATGGGGAGATATGGCGAGCAGCGGGCCGACCAGCGCCTCCGCCTCTCCCGTCTGCCGCAGCAGCAGCTCCGCCAGCTGCCGGTTCCCGCGCGCCGCCAAGGGGCGGTTCAGAGCGACTCCGTCCGCACCCGCGGCCGAGGAGCGAAGCACAAGCACGACCTGCTGCCACTCCTATTCATCCACGCATTCACCATTATTCTCGCACTGATCGCAAACACCGGCACGACCTGCCGCCGCTCCTGCCCGGCCTCCTGGTACGCCTGCAGGAGCGCGCCACCCGCAGAGGCGGCATCAACGGTCGCCTGAAATCATTGGCAATGAGCAATGACCGATCGCCGACTGGAGAAGAATCGTCGGCAGGACCGGCTGCCACTCTGCAAGTTATTGAGTCGCGGTCCCCAGAATCAGTCATTTACACGCGCGCGCAGAAGGAGCGGCATTGGCGATCGCCTTGCCGCCCTTGGCCTTGGCCAGCAGAGCCTGGAGGGGAGCTCCTGAGGGTCAAAGGGAAGGCCCCGAGATCGTGCCGCCCTTGGCCTTGGGTCAGCAGCGCCGGAACTGCGCTCGGGAGGTGAGCTCCACATCCCGGGCAGAGATTGCACGAGATTGCACGAGATTGCATGTGAGATTGCACGAGATTGCACGAGCCTCTCTCCTCTACCGTAGCGACTCCTCCTCCCCTCTCTCCTCTACCATAGCGACTCCTCCTCGCCTCTCTCCTCTCCCTCTCTAGCGCCTGAAGCGTCTCCGCGACGAACCCCTCGCACAGCCGGTAGCAGTACGCGGTGTTGGCCAAGAAGCGCGCCTGTCAGAGACCCACCCACAACTCATCCTCTCGACACCTCAGCATCAAACGAACTGCTGGCCTCGCCTGTCAGTGACCCATCAAACATGAAGCACCAACTCGCCGATCATCGCATACACGCAATGCTCGCCAGGCCCCGCGCCTCCTCGCCGCCATCACCGCCGCTGCCGCCCTTGGCTGCCGCGTCGCCGCTGTCGCCCTCCTCCGGGACAGGCAGCTCCGCCTGTTTACGGCTTTGTTAGTTTGTTTTTTATTCGGCGCGCGCGGCTGTGCCGGCTCTGGGTCTGACATATCTTTTTTTGTATGCAAAGTCCACCGTCGGGTGTGCTGAAGTAGCACCAGAGTCACGGTCTTTGCGCGGCGGGGAGGTGCTCGCGCCTGTGCGCCTCGAGCACCTCGGCGACGAGCCGGCAAAGCCGCTTCCTCGACAGCCGATACCGGACGACGGCGGCGAACCTGGGGTCGTGGGCCGGCTCGCCCTCCATGCCGACGAGCGTCGCCTCGTCCTGCGCCTCGCTCGTCGCAAAGTCGCTCGACGTGTCCGCGAGCCAAGCGAGGAGCGCACTCGCCGCGGCGTGCTCGCTCGGCTCGCCGGCGGAGGGGCCGCGGCGGAGCGGCAGCGAGAGCAGCGCCGCCTCGAGCAGCGCCGGCGACGCCTCCGGTGGGCGCGCCGCCAGGGTGCGCTTGAGCGCGGCGCCCGAGAGCGGCGCCAATCCGGCGGGCAACGGCTCGAGCCGGTCGGAGCGGCTCTCGGCGGGCGCAAAGCCGAAGCCGGAGAAGAGGGCGGCGTGCGTGGCGGTGCCACCGTACGAGATGAGTGCCTGCAGGAGCAGCTCCGAGACGGCTCAGGGGGAGGCTCCGCCTCCGGGCGTGGCGGCGCCGCCGCTCCAGGCGATATCTCGCCTCCTCGCCCGCGTCGAGGCTGCGCGTCGCCACCAGCGCCACCGCCTCGAAGGCGCCCGGCGCGCCGCCCGCGCCCTGCACCTCGCAGTTCGGCGAAGCGGCGTGGTTGGCCATGTCAAGAAAGGGCACAAAGGCTGTCCGGCCGCCTCGCCCCTCGGCCCGCGCCGGAAGCCGGAACGGGCGGCTCGAACACATGGCCGTCGCCCAGGCGCGCTGGCCGTCGCTCGAGGCGGGCGCAGAGGCGAGCAGCCGCAGCAGACGGCGGCGCTGCCGGCGGCCCGCCTCCGCGAGAGGCGCGTGCTGCAGCTCCTCGAGCAGCGCGTCGGGAAGAGTCATCGGGTGAGCGCAGGCAGCGGCCGGCGGGAGCATCGCGCTCCACTCGCGCCAGAAGCGCGACAGCTCCGCGGCGTCTCCGCCGCCGTCGCCGCCGTCGCCGGCGAGCTGCGCCAGCAATTGAGCGGCGAGACGCACATCCCGCGCCGGACGCGCGGCCGCGTCGGACTGCTGCTCCCACACGCTCTCCAGCGAATCGTCGCCGGGCTCGTCCTCGTCGACCAGGCACAGCTGCCACGGGACCGCCAGCAGCGGTTCGCCCGCCGCCACAGCACGTGTGCAGAAGAGGCCGCGCTCGCCTCCACCTGGCGGCTCTGCGAGCACGACGGCCGAGTAGACGCCGTACGCGCTGGCGAGCCGCCCAAAGGTCGCGGGCTGGTCCGTGGCGAACGCCCAGAGGGCGAGCAGGTGCCCCATATTAACACCCGGGCCGCGAGACCTCGCGGCGGGAGTCGCGGCGGCAGCGTCAAACTCCGACAAAACGTGAACAAAATTTCATCCGACCGCAGAGAGAGCACCGGGACGCGGTCGGTCGATCATTCTGAGGTCCGACCAGGCGTATGCATTGCTCGCTCATCCAGGGCTATCACCTGGACCTATCAATGTATCAACAGGCGCCGGCGGCGCCGTGGTCAGGTGAGGCGTGAGGCGGAGCTGCGCTGCCACTCAACCCCATTGACCCTCATGACCTCCTGCGGTCTCTGAGATGGACACACCAGTGGGTGTGGGACCACAGAGTCAGGATACACTCGAAGGCTGGGTAAGCAGTAGAGCTAGAGGTCGATACTCGACGCGTCCCACTGCCACATGGTCTGTGTCGCTCTGTCGGCACGCTGTCGAGACCTCGCGGCGGGACCGACATATGCGTGGCGTGCCACTAGGTGGTGGTGCAGTGCTGTGCTCACTGAAGCTGCTCCGACCTGTTCACACTTTTTCGCGTACAGCACAGTATACGTTGTAGAGAAAACCAAAACCGCTGTTTCCCCCCCGGCGTGACGCGTGTGTGGGCGTGGGGCGCCAGAAGGCGCAGCGGCCGCAAAAGTGCGCACCGTGGGCCGCGGTGTGCGCGCACCTCTCGCCGCCGGTAAGGTGGGGCGGGGGGGGGGGGGGGGGCTAGAGCGTTTTGTGCGGCTCGTCGTCTATTGCGCGGAGCGCCGCACCGTGAGTTTGGCAATCGAAGCCTCGGCCGCCGCCTGCGATGCCCGGAGTTCCTTCGCCGATTTGCGCGCGCTGCTGCGCTCCGAGTGCTCTGTGTACCGGTCGTCGAGCCACTGCGCGAGCCTGAGAGCAGAAGGTAAAGAGCTGTGAAGCGCGACACACGCGGCAGAGCGTCATGGTGAAGAGATGAGCCACGAGCCCCATCCGCTTGAGCGCGCCGGGCGACTTTTGCGCGCGGTCCGCGCTGGTCGCAACCCAGCTGTTCGAACGCGCCCGCTCACTCGGCGTCTGGCCCGCCTATATCGCGCCGCAGATGGCCAGCGATGAAGACACACCACCGAGAGTGTCGCCCGCTGCTCGGCGTGTGCGGTCTGAGGGCCGCCTTGCTCTTTCGAGTCGGGTCCGCGCCGAGATCGACGAGCACCTGTGCGAGAGGGTGCAGGGTGGGCGGGTGGGGAGAGAGAGGGTGGGAGGGGGGAAGCAGCGTCCTCTGCTGCGGCCACTGCTTTGGGGGCAGCAACAGTGGGGGGGGGGCCCGTGGCATCTCCCCCCCCCGAGGGACCAGGCGCGGGGCGCCCGAAGGGATCCCCCCCCCCCCCCCCCCCTCCCCCCTCCCCCCAAGCCCGCGCCCGCCGCAGATCTCGGTCGTGGCTGCCACTAGGGCTGCAAGGCCTAGACGCCTAGTGTGCGCGGGTGTGTGGGAGGCACGCGCAACGCGCCTCCGCAACCTCGACCTCCCCCGCCGACGCCGCCTCGTGCAGGGCCGTCCTCCCGCGCCTGCCACACCGGAGATCAGCCGAGATCAGCCGAGATTGCGCCCGGCCAGCCTCTCGTGCGCGGGGGAGAGTGGTGGTGCGGGCACACGCCGGTCGACGGCGTCGACCTCTGCCCCCGCCGCGACGAGCTTCTCGACGGTCTCTCGCGGCGCCCCGTGATGCGCGGCGCAGTGCAGCACCGTCCAGCCGCTCTTCATCGCCGCGCTCGCGTCGGCGCCGTGCCGGAGCAGTCGCTCCACCACGTGGACGTGTCCGTTCCGCGCGGCGACGAGGAGCGGCGTCGCGCCGTCCTCCTTCTTGGCCTCGATGTCGCACTCCATGTCGACCAGCCGGTCGATCACCTCGATGAGGGCGCCGTGCTGCGCCGCGACGTGCAGCACCGCCTCACCACGCACGTTGACTGCGCGAGGGTCCGCCTTGTGCTTGTGGACCAGCCGCTCAGCGCACGCGAGGTGCGACGCGCGGGCCGCGACGAGGAAGGGGGTCTCGCCGCCGTCCCTCTTCTTGGCCTCGACGCCTACGGGGTGGCGGACGGGGGGGGCGGTCGCGCCGACGGCCACGCGCCACCTCCCCCGCCCGGTGGCAGAGGCGCACTCGCGCCCGCCGCCACCAGCGCATCGATGAGCGAGGCGGGCGAGTTCTTGTACGCCGCCCAGTGCAGCGCCGTCCAGCCGTTGGCGGTGGCTGCGCGCGGGCTGGCGCCGTGGTGCAGGAGCCGCTCGGCCGCCTCGCGGCACTTGACTGGGTGCGACGCGACCGCTTGCAGCAGGGGCGTGTAGCCGTCGACGTCGGTCATCTCCAACGCAGACCCGGCGGCGACGAGACGGTCGATCACGGCGGCCGAGGCTCCGTTAATGGCGGCGTAGGAGAGGGCGGTGTTGGCGCTCAGCTTTGACTGGATGTTTATCTTCTCCTTGGACCTACGAGGGATGCCGGCTCGAGGGCTTAGGCAGAGGCCGCCGGCTGTGGCCTCGGAGGTGTTGCGTTTGGGACGGGCGCGCTTTAGGTTCTTCTCGAGCTTCTGAAAGTAGACGTCCCACTCTTCGTCGGTGGTGGACACCTGGGCCGTCGACAGCAGGCCTGTTGAGGCGCTCACGCCCATGGAGCAGCTGCGATGCGCCTCCTTCTGAAACTGGCCGCCGGTCGATCTTCGTTCCGATGCGACGCTCTTCACATAAACGCACAACCTAAGGCCCGAAATCGACGCTCTTCACACAAAAACACAAGGCCCAACCCAAGACGCACAGGCTCAGACAGTCGAGAAAGGGATAGACCGCAACGACAGTCAGAAGTCAGCGCTGGGTCCCAGGGCGAATGCGATGACGGCCTCTAGTGTGACAAACAAAACAAACAATCTCTCTCCTAGTGTGAGCTCTACATGCACATGCAGCTAGTGAGCTCATCGCTGCTATATGCAGCGAGTTAGTGAGGAGCCGACCGACCGACCCAGCGACCCTCGCGTCCGGTGGATGGACAGCATCGACAGTCAGAAGTCACCCTCTTCTCACAAATCGCTCCTCCCGGAAACCCTGTCCATGGCAGCACAGTGAGGGTCAGACAACACGTGGTCCCCGGGAAGGCGAGCAAAAACCCTTTCGCGCGCTAGAGGCCGACTTCACAATGAAAAGAGCTCTTCACGCAAACACAACACAAAACACACAACCCCGGGCCCAAGCAAGACGCACACGCAAGAGGCTACGGGACCGGCCCCACGGCTTGTCTCTCAGTTTCTTGTTGGTTTTCGAAAATCTCACAAGCACAGACAGTCGAGAAGGGAGAGACAGCGACGACAGTCAGAAGTCATCACTCTTCACACACAGTGCTGCACACGCACGAAATGCTCTCGCTCTCGCTCCTCTCGCTCGCTCGCTCTCGCTCTCACTCTCGCTCTCGCTCTCGCTCGCTCTCGCTCTCGCTCTCGCTCTCGCTCTCGCTCTCGCTCTCGCTCTCACTCGCTCACTCACTCACTCACTCACTCACTCACTCACTCACTCTCTCTCTCTCTCTCTCTCTCTCTCTCTCTCTCTCTCTCTCTCTCTCTCTCGCTCTCTCGCTCTCTCGCTCTCTCTCTCCCTCTCTCTCTCTCTCTCTCTCTCTCTCTCTCTCTCTCTCTCTCTCTCTCTCTCTCTCTCTCTCTCTCGTGGTGTACCTGTGTTAGTGCCAGTGCGCGCCAGTCCCGTGCCCAGTGTTGTGCGAGGGAGTTTTGTTGTAAAACTCTCTCTCTCTCTCTCTCTCTCTCTCTCTCTCTCTCTCTCTCTCTCTCTCTCTCTCTCTCTCTCTCTCTCTCTCTCTCTCTCTCTCTCTCTCTCTCTCTTGCTCTCGCTCTCTCTCTCGCTCTCTCTCGCGCGCGCTCTCTATTTTCTCTCGCTGCGAGGGAGTTTTGTTGTAAAGTTCTCTCGCACGGTCGCTCAGTCACGCTAGCTCTCTCGCTCGCTCGCTCGCTCGCTCCCTCTCTGGAGATGTCTGCTGGCATTTTCGCTTTTCCTCTCTTCTGCAGAAAGAAAACAGAAACCAAAGGATCGCGTGCCTTGGAGCACTTGGAGCACTTGGAAGAAAGAAAGAAAACAGACAAGCCCAAACGAGGGATGGGGGAGGAGGACAGGGTCCACACCTGCACGAGCAGGATTTTGGAAGGACGATCAGGGGCACAGGTGGGGCTCTCCTGCTCCTGACAAGGGACACGACAGGCTCGCAGCGCGGTGCACGGTGGACTCCCAACTCCACTTGGCGGTCTCATCTCAGTCTAGCGACCTACCTGCCTCCAGCTTCTCAGTGGCAGTCTCTCGCTGCCACAGGCACACTGACAGGGGTGGCAGGGGCGGCGGCAGGAGTCTCCCACATACTATGCGGAGCACTTGGAAAAAGAAAGAAAGAAACGTCCAAAAAATCCCGCTTGGAGCACTTGGAGTGCAGTCAGTAACCTCACATCCAGGGCCGGTGAGCTGAGAAGCGCATCCAGCGGGCCGGATGATCGGGATCGGGCTACGGGCTAGAGAGCCCTGACCCCTATCTAGGGGGGGGGCGCGCATTCGCAGGGCAAGGGCCTTAAAGTAAACACGGGTCTCCGAGGGTTAGTTCTGCGCTCCGGGGTTCCCCCAGCGGCGGAATTTTTCCCTCGCGCTGTGGGTCCCCCTAGCTGCGGAACGCCCCCTCTACTCGGAGCTAAAGAATACTCTCCGAGGGTTAGCCCCGCGTACCAGGTTTCCCCTTAACTGCAAGGACGCCCCCTCTACTCGGAGCTAGTGGACACGACACTAACTACTGATACGAGAATACATACCGCCCCCACGCAACTACTCGAAGATAATACGAGAATACGCAGCTGCGAGACGCCTATAAAGAAACAGCGAGGTAAAGTTCGGCGGCTATGATAAACCGAAAGTTGTCGTAAAACGCGGGCGAAAGCAAAGCAGAGGGCGGGCGCTTTCTGCCGCAGCGATGCCCGCAGCCTGTCGAGCAGCTTCCGCGGCGCACATGCGCCGCGGGGTTGAACGACAGCCGCGCCTCTCGAGCCACCCGTGCCACGCGCGGCGACGCGCACCCTGCGCGCCAGTCGGCGCACTGGCAGTACTGCACCAGCCAGCACGGCGTGGAGCAATGCATCCAGGGCATTGTGTTGGGCGCCAGCCAGCATGCCTCAGCACAGAGCAAGAGCGCATGCTGCGCACCCTGGCGCAGCACCAGCTCGCCTCCAATCAGGCACTCTCACCACTGCACAGCCGCCCACGAGCGCCCGCAGCTGCACTGCTCAACGCTCAAGCTCAGGAGCCTCCCCTTGTTGTCGCAGCTTTGTGCAGTGCAGCGTGCGAGCAGCGCAGCGCCAGGCAGACCCGTGGCACGCCCGGGCGGCTGTGGGACGGAGGCCCGCCGAGCGAGTGCGAGCCGCATCGGCGGCCATGTCTCCCGCAGCCGTGAGCGAGCGGTGCAAAGAGGCAGCGTCGCGCATGCTTTTCCGTAACGGCCCGCTAAGTCTCCCGCGATGCGTTATTTTTTGAGCTTAGCCTTCGATGTTATGAAACAAACGCAAGGCGGACATGGCATATCGCTCTCGGGCCCACAGACATCCCGCACACCCGCCGCCCCCCGCGCGCGCCCCACCCTGGCCGCAAAAGTGTTATTTTTTCGTACCAGGTATCCTCGACCCGTGTGGGCGGCCGCGTCGTCGCGCTAGCCTCCCTGCGGCGATGGCCGACCTCGACGCGGCCGAGGACGCCGCCAAGGAGCTGCTGGGCATCATGGAGGCCTTTCCGCGCTTCAAGGAGAGGGCGGTCGACCCGCTCCACCCCGAGGGAGAGCGCGGCGCGCTCGTCTTCCGTGGCCCGCTCAAGCTGGTCCAGACGGTGAGCAAGCTCACGTGCGCCAGCAAAGCGAGCACGGTGGGCGACCGCTTCAAGGCGCTGCTCTCGCGCAGCAAGTGGGTGCGGCAGGAGGAGCTCGAGCAGGCGCTCGACGGCGCCGACGGCCTCGACGGCCTCGACGGCCGGCTGGCGGCGTACGACCCTGCGCGGGAGTACGTGGCGGTGGTGGTGGCCGAGCTCCAGCGCGGGCCAGCCTGCTGGCACCAGGTGGGCGGGGGCCACCCGGCCAGCATCGAGGACTCGGGCCCGTGGCTGTACGTCCTCGACCACGGCACCAGCCGCGCCGGCCGCCGGCCGGGCTTCAGCTACACGGGGTCGCTGCGGCCGTACCGCGTGTCGCCGCGGCGGCCGGTCGCCGAGGGGATCCTGCTGCCGGACTACGCCGCCGACGGCGACCCGCGCGCCGAGCAGGCTGCCCCCGCGAGGTCGACTCCCCCGGTGGTGAGCGCGGCGCAGGCGGAGAAGCTGAGGGCTGTGTGCCGGATGGGGAGGGAGATCGTGGACGCGGCGCACCGGGTCATCAAGCCGGGAGTGACGACGGACGAGATCGACCGCGTCGTGCACGACAAGCACATGGAGTTTGGCGCCCTCCCCCGCGCCGCTCAACCATCTCAGCCGTCGGTGGATGAGACCCCGTCACGCGTGGGCTAGGCGCCTACCCCGCGCCGCTCAACTACCACAACTTCCCAAAGTCGGTCTGCACCTCGGTCAACGAGGTGGTGTGCCACGGTGTCGCAGACTCCACGCAGCAGCCGCGCGGAGCGAGCGCCGCCCCACCTCACCGCAAGCTTCCTTGCCCTGCCCGCCGGCCCCGAGCAGGCATCCCCGACATGAGACAACTCGAGGACGGCGACATCGTCAACATCGACGTGTCGCCGATCTTCGACGGCGGCCCCCGCAGCCTCGGCGCACAACGGCTGCGGTGCACCGACCGCGGCGTCTCTGCTTTGGTGGATAGGCTTCCACGCGGACCTGAACGAGACGTTTTGCGTTGGGCCGGGCGTGACGCAAAAGAAGAAGGACCTGATCAAGGCGTCGCACGACTCGCTCATGAAGGCGAGACACGCGCGTGCAGACTCTCTCCAGCGACGCGCCGCCCGCTCACTCGGGAAGGAGCGTGTCTCAGGCGATCGACGCCTGCAAGCCGGGTTTCTTCTACCGCGACGTCGGCGGCATCATCACCAGCCACATCAACGGCTGCGGATTTGCGGTTCACACGCGAGATGGGCGGGCGACAGCTGTGAACGGCGCCTCCTCACGCGTGCCGCCGTAAACAGGTCGACAAGACCTACTGCGGCCACGGCGTGGGCGAGTACTTTCACTGCGCGCCAAACATCCCGCACTACGCGGGCAACAAGGCCAAGTTCGTGATGAAGGTCGGCCATTGCTTCACCATCGAGCCGATGATCAACACGGGGACGTGGAAGGACGTCCACTGGGCCGACGGCTGGACCGCCGTCACCAAGGATGGCAAGCCGAGCGCGCAGTTCGAGCACCAGCTGCTGATGCACGAGTCGGGCGCAGAGATACTGACCGCGCGCTTGCCAACCTCGCCGCCGCTCTGGTGGGAGGAGGGCGCGCAACCAGGGGCCGCGACGCCCGTATTGTAGCAGACGCTGTTAGACGTAGAAAGCTATACTTTGGCCGGGGGGGGGGGGGGGGTTGCGTGCGTGCGAGGACCAAGCAACGCCCGCCTCTCTCTCGCGAGATTTGATTGCGGGTTTCTTTGAACTCACATATAAAAAACTTCTTCGGGACACAAAATTTCGGACAAAAATCCTCGCTGTCTCGTTTTCGGTTTTTTGTGGTGCGGTGTGCCCCTGCACAAAAAAATCAAATCCTGACCAGATTGCAGATAATCATAGAGCCGTAACACATATGACCGATAAGCAAATCAATCATGCCCGGGTCTGTTTATGACGAATCACGTCACGCGCGATAGCGCCTAATAGCGGATCGATCTATAGGCGACACGGATATAATTATGTAACTGGTCATCATAGACGTTAGAACTATAGAGTTCGAGACGAGAGTGGAGAGAGAGAAGACGGACAGGGTCAAAGAGAGGGTGCTGCGGTGGCCAGAGGAGCCGCCCCAGCAGCACCAACTCAACAGAGACGGGGCGCGCGCCCGCGGCACTCCGAGGCGCAGCTCAGACGAGGCGCTGCTCAGAAGCTCAGAAGAGGTGTCCAGACGCCTCGCTCAGAATAGCCCGACGGCCGTGGTGAGGGCGAAGACGAGGAAGAGACCCCCTCCGACAAAGCCGATGACCCGCTCGGACAGATACTTTGAGATGAAGGAGCCGCCGAGGACGGCCATGCCGGTGGCGGCGCAGTGGCCCGCGATGGCGCCAAAGGCGACGAGGTACGGGTTCTGCGCCGCGGCCAGCGCGATGGTCGCGATCTGAGACCGGTCACCGACCTCGGCCGCGATGGTGAGCGTGCAAGCCTCGAGGACCAGCGGCCAGCCAGACTTGCCATAGAGGCCCGACTGCTCGAGGGTCTCCTCCGCCTCCTCCGACTCCTCGGCGATGCCCGCGCCGTCCTCCTCGATCTGCGCCTGCGGGGGCGTGCCATCGGCGGCTGAGCGGCGGCGTGTGGTGGACCCGCCTCTGCTCCGGGCCTGGTGGCACTTCCTAGACACTTCCTAGACACTCCTGACACTTCCTAGACACTTCCCTCTGCGCCGGGCCGGATGGCGCGCACCGCGTCCAGGATCGCCTTGATGCCAAAGAAGACGAAGGAGGCGATCGCGACGTAGTCGTCGAGCGGCAGGCCGCGCGTCAAGCCGGCCGGCACCTGGTGCATGCAGCCACCGTCTTGGCGAGCCCGTGCTGGGCATGGAGGGCTATGGTGCGTGAGAGCTGTCTTCTCCCGGCCACCTGGTGGAAGATCTGGCCGATGAGGACGGAAACCACGGTCATGAGCGCGAGCGCGCCGGCGCAGCCCGCGAACGTCAGCAGCTTGGACGCGCGCGCCGCCAGCAGCGCCGCGATGAAGAAGGTCTTGTCCCCCAGCTCCGAGATGAAGATGAGCGAGGTGGACTGCACAAACGCAGAGTCGAGGATCGAGGCGTGCGCGACGCCCGGAAGCATGAGCGCGCCGCCCGCCACCACCGCTGCCGCCGACGCTCCCACCAGCGCCGGCCGCACCCAGGGCAGCAGCGGAGCATCTCCGCTGTTCGGCGGCTGCTGAAGCGAGGGCTGCGGCACACGCGAAGGCGAAGAGGCGCAGCGCGACGGCGCTCCGCGCTGCAGCAGGGCGCCGGGATGCTGGAAGGCGAGGGGGAGGAGCGCGGGAAGCAGCGGAGCAAATGACACCATCGAGAGGGCTGTTGGTTTTTTGCCTCTGCACCTCGCAAATGGTGCTGTCAACGAAAGGCCAGCGCGCAAAAAGAATTTCAAGGGACGAAACACCAGTGGTAATCCCGGCATCAGCTGTCACGATATACCCGAAGGGAACCCCAGTGCCAACACCGACCGTTGAGGTTCAAGTGCTCGAAACGAGAGTGGACCTGAGCAACGACATGACTTGGGAGAGAGAGGTTTTTAAAGACCAACAAGGCAAATGTGAGTGAGAGAGATTTTTAGCAATACCAAACAACTCTAACACTCACACGTCATTTGGGGCCTGGAGCCCTGTTCACGCGCGCGCGAGACGTGCAGACAGGGTTGCCAGGTGAGAGCGAATGGCGCGGTTCACGCCTCGCACAACAGAGATGCGAGCGAGATCTGAGCGAAGGACATGCCCGAGCTGCGGCCATTCTGCGCGCTCGACCATGGCACATACAGCGTCTTATTCACCACGACCAGGTCCAGGTCGAGGATGGCGGTAGCATCCTCCGCGCCGTAGACCTTGGCGACCGCAGAGCACGGCACGTAGGCGGAAACGGCGCGCAGTTGCTGCGAGTGCGGGTCGCACCATACGCGATCGGCGTCACTTCGCCGGACGTTGAGTCCTCGAACCGAAAGTTGAAGGTTGCCTCCTCATTCGCTGCGAGCGAGATCTGAGCAAAGGACATGCCCGAGCTGCGGCCATTCTGCGCGCTCGACCATGGCACATACAGCGTCTTATTCACCACGACCAGGTCCAGGTCGAGGATGGCGGTAGCATCCTCCGCGCCGTAGACCTTGGCGACTCGCTTCATCCGAAGCTCCTGCGTGGCGCCCCCGGTCGACGCGGCGGGGCACTGGCAGCCGCAGCCGCAGGGGCACCCTTCCTCGGGCGGCTGCGAGTCGAATGCAATTTCGCCAGTGCACACGTCCTGCAACCCACCCGGGAACACGAAGGCGTCGCGTACGCAGCGCAGCGCGCGATGCTTGCGCGCCGCCTCGGCTGCGCTCACCCTGGCGAGCGCATCCATGATTGCGCTCATGTTGCGCTGCGCGACCTTCGCTGGCGTGACGTAGCCGATCTCGCAGTAGTCAAGCCACCGGCCGTATGGAAGCAGCCGCGCCACCTGGCCCTCCGAGCCGTCGTGCGGCAGGACAAACACGGGGATGCAGCCGCCGGCGCCGCCGACTGCCACCATCTCAGAGACTTTGGGCGTTCCCGCCCAGTCGCCTGGGACCACGAGGCAGAAGCGGTGGCTCGCGGCGTGCCCGTACGTGGCGTAGTCCATGCGCCGTGCCGAATCGCGCGCCATGTCGGGCAGCTCGTCGAGACTTGCGTGCGACCGGTAGCGCGCGCAGCGCGACTTGAGCGCGCGCGCCAGCTGCGGGACCGTCGCGTCGGCTCGCTGGCCGGTGCCACACGAGGGGGTGGAGGAGCTCGCGCGCTCGGCCCAGTCCGCCGCGCAATACGGCGCGCAAAAGTCGTGCTCGAACCAGCGGGCCGGCTTCGCCGCGACCTGCGACGCGCTCAGGCTGCACGCGGCAACGTAGGCGCCGACGGTGCAGTTGATCGTGCGTGACTGCGTGGTGGCACGCGAGTCGTTACGCAGCTGCTTCCAGAGCAGGTAGCGCGTGAGCGACTGGAAGAGCTTGGGCACGTGGCCCGCGAAGAGCAGCCGCGTCGCGGGATCGCGCGCGCCCCACTCGGCTGCCGCGCCGACGGCAGGCAGCTGGAGCGGCCGCCGCGCAAAGGGCGTCGGGGAGTGGAAGAACTGCGCGCGCTTGCCCACGACGCGCGCGTTGATCAGCGCTTCGACGAGGTAGAGGGTGGGCCGCCTGCCCTCGTCGTCGCCGGCCGCCACGTCGGGCGGCATCGGTAGCCGCGAGCACGCGCCGTCCTGCTCCGAGACCACCTGCAACACCGGCGCCGTGCCGCGTGGCAGCGCCGCGGCGGCGCGGAGCGCGGCGTCCCACAATGCCTTGGAGTAGGCGCCGAGCGCATACGCCATGCCCTTGGCACCTCGGCCGCTCGCTTGAAACATCGGCGCACACAGCTTCGAGCGGTTGGTGAGGATGAGCACGGCATCGGCGTTCGAGGCGTTCGGTGCACGCCAGGCGTGGGTGGCGAGGGCGCGCGCGAGACGGAGCTCGACCGCCAGTTGGTGATCTTCCCAGCCGACGGGATCTTCGGGGATCCCGGAGGGCAGCCGGCTTGCGACTGCCAGCCGAATTTGCTTTTCGACGGGAAGGTCGAGGAGGTGGATGCGGCAGGCGTCAGAGTTGAGGCGTTCGGCCAGCGCAGCGCGCGCCTTGCGCGGGCAGTGGTGCGCGACCATCCGCGGCACTCGCGCCACGTGGCTTTCGCCGTGTTGCGGGCGTGACAAGTTACTCGAACAGCTGAGGAACTCCAAGTGCTCCAAGTGTGCACAGCACCTCGATGAGGTCACATGGACCACCAAGAACTGGCACGGGCTGCAGACGCAGCGGCTGTCTGTCGTTCTCCACACCGCTGTGGCTCGAGGGAAAGACCGTGAACGGTACGCTTCACACGGGCTGCCAGGCCCGCCCTAAGGCCCGCGCGCGGCCCAACCGCAATCCTGTATGAGCTCTGTGTCTTGATTTGCCAACAAACCTAAAACAGCCACATCGAATTCGTGCCCAGGTTGTTCCAACTTGACCGCGCGGACCAACCCGTGCGACGGGCGGACCATCGACTGTCGACAGCCCCCACACCCGCCGATGCCCCCATGCTCCGCGGCCGATTCTAGCCGACTGCTACCGGCGTCAGGCCTCCTCCTCCTCCTGTCGTTTTCAGTGGTGGCGGCGAACGCACCGCCCTCATCGCCATCGCCGTCGTCACCACCGTCGCCACCGCCGTCGCCGCTGCTCCCGCCGTCTCCGCCACCACCATCGCCGCCGCCGCCAGAGTCGTCCGCCCCTCAGTTATCATCACCGCGTATGGTACGCGAGCTGCAGTCGGCCGCCGACTGTGCATGGGGCAATCCACTGCAACTCCTGAAGAAATCGGGGGACGACTACTGTGCGCGCCGTGCTCGCCCGCCTCATTCGCAGCCTGCCCGGCCCATGCCCGCCCTCACACCCCTTACCCATCGTCACTCGTGATTGACGTAATGCCTGTGTGCCTGTGCTCAGACACGATCATGGAGCTGGATGTCATGGCAAATACGTACGTCGACATCCACCACTTCAACGGCATAACGACGGCAGTCGGGGGAACACTCACTATCAATTCTGTAAATGCGGTCGGGTACAACGTTGTGGATAACAAGGGCTACGGTAGATTTACGCTCAGCGATTCCAAGTCTTACCTCTGCCGTTTCGGTACTGGCTCGCCAATGCCGCCCGACTCGCCATTTAATCCTAACGCCAATACGCTCGCCATTGAATGCCTCTGCCAGGTCTCCAATGCAGGCGCCAATGCGGGGCACGTCATGCACGACACACTATTCCTCTCAACGTCACACGGGGCAATGGATGCGATCTCTGGCCTGTCGAGCTTGGCTGTGGATCCTAGCACTGCTTGCACCGAGGAAGACTTTGGCAATGCCAAATTCAAATCCGCCCTCTGGGGAGGCTCTGCCAACGACCTGGTTGCGGTGGACAGCTCCCTCGGCACCTTTCTCGTTGCGTTGAGCCGTGACGGGGAGCTCATCATCACAGGGCCCGTCCTCGACACCTCCCCCTCCCCGGTGCTCCAATCGACTCTCGACTTCTGGGTGATGCCAACGGTTAACTCTGACGATGGCAACTTCAACACTGACCAGGAAAACTTTGGAGCAGCCTTCGAGTACTCATCTTCTGGATCCCTCTACTTTGCGGCCAACGGAGGCGAGATCTACAAAATCCCAATACAGGAAGTGACGGACCTAATCGAGTCGACAGATCTCGTCGAGGGTGGCCAGACGAAGAGTTTCGTCGATTTGTCATGTCGCAATGTGCACGGGACGCCAAAGAACAGCCAGACTTCTTGCGTGGGCGATGTGGTGGGGGAGGTGAAAATTTTAGGACCCGAGATGGACTCCGGCGTTTCCACGGGCTTCAACGACGGCTTCAACTGCCCGGTGGCCACCGATGCCATTGACGCCTCCTCGCCACCAGTGCTACCGCCCTCGCCTCCGCCGCCATCTCCGCCGGCGCCCTCTCTGCCGCCTCCTTCGCCGCCGCCGCCGTCTCCATCTCCGCCGCCGCCCAGCCCGCCGCCCAGCCCGCCGCCCAGCCCGCCGCCCAGCCCGCCGCCCAGCCCGCCACCGCCGTCACCGCCGCCGCCCAGCCAACCGCCGCAGTCATCTCCGCCGCCGCCACCCTCGCCCCCGCCTCCATCTCCGCCGCCGCCCAGCCCGCCGCCCAGCCCGCCGCCGCCGTCACCGCCACCGCCCAGCCCGCCGCCTCCTTCGCCGCCGCCGCCAAGCCCGCCGCCACCGTCGCCTCCTCCACCCTCGCCCCCGCCCCCATCTCTGCCGCCGCCCAGCCCGCCGCCGCCGTCACCGCCGTCACCGCCACCGCCCACCCCGCCGCCTCCTTCGCCGCCGCCGCCATCTCCGCCGCCACCGTCGCCTCCTCCACCCTAGGGCGGGGAGGCGCGACCGGGTCTCTGACACACTGGATTTTTTTGAGCTAGCCTTCGATGTTTGAGCAAGGAAACAAACAAGACGAAGGTGGACACACACATGACGCCACAGCACACGCACCCCGCACCCCGCGCACGCGCAACGCCCATCGCCCCGCCTAGGTGGGAAAGAGATGGAACAGCCTGAGGAAGGTGGCAGGCACGCCAGCCAACAATGAAACATCGCGCCGCTAATCCTCAATGGCGGTATCCTGGCTGCGCGATGCGCCCGCGGCGCAGCCGCTTGCGCTGTACCTTGTCTCCGCCTTCGGCTCTGGCGTCTGCATCGGTGCCACTGGCATCGGAGGCGTGCTGCTCGTGCCGCTCCTCCTCCTCATGGGAGTCCCGATCGGCGTTGCGAGCCCGGCCGTCATCGCCTCGCTTCTTCCGGCCGGAGTCGTTGCGCTCATCGCTAACCGCAGGATAGTGCCGCGGATCGAGACGGCGACGGCTGGGCTCTCCGCGGTACCGGGCGCGGTAGCCGGCAGCTTGCTCTTCCCGCTGGTGCCTGCCGCCCTCATCTCCAGCTTCGTCGTGCTGCTTGCGGTCCTCAGCGGCGTGCATGCAATCTGCACCGTCTTCAGGGCCGGCCGCGGCGGACGGACTGACGACAGCGGCAGCAGCCGAGACGATCAGCCCAGCCGGTGCGACACCGAGCTCGCCACCGCCGCAGCCGACGGAGCCCGCAAGGGCGGCGGCGCCGCCGCCGCGCATCCCTCGGCGGCTGCCGGCGCGTTCGTGCTGTCGAAGCGGGTCGCCGTGGCCCTCGGCCTCGTGGTGGGGCGCGCTCAATAGACGCGAGATGCATGTTCCGCTGTATGCCAGCCGTGCCAACTGTATCCACAGCTGTGATGCCCGCGAGGCTCGGGAGTGCGATGCACGGCGATAGACGGATCTGGACCCCACACTCGGCCGTGTGCATATCTAGGCTCCTGTCCATCCTGACTTGCACCGGCGGACCGTTTGTCGCGATCCCGCTCCTCTTCCGTCTCGACCCGCGCCTGCCCCCCGCCCTCGTCGTCGCGCTGGCGCAGTCGCTCTGCATCCCCATCTCGCTGTGCTCGGTGGCGGTGTCGGCCGTCGGTGGTAGCGTCGACCTCGGCCTCGCGGCCGCCATCGGGGCGGCGGTGGCGAGCGGCGTCCCGCTGGGCGTACGGGTGGCGCAGCGCGCGCCTCCCGGCCGGCTGAAGGGTGCGATCGGGCTGCTGCTGTTGGCCATCGGCATCTCGGCGTTGGTCAAACTGGTCGCGGAGGCTGCCGGCGGCGGGTCGGCTGGTGAGGCTGGGCGCGGGGATGGCTAGTCGACGCTGCATCGGTGGTGTAGATAGGATAGAGAGGAGAGGTGGAAACGCAAAGTCTAGGGACCCACTGCTGGTTTCCTTCACTTGGGGGTTGCCGGAAACTCTGCAGGCCAAGTGGCGTGGGTGGTGCTGCCTCCTGCCAGTTCAACCAACCGGACTGGCGGTTGCGGCCCGCCAAGAAGCCAATTCTGGAGACTTGTCCCTCGGCGGGCGGCCTTCTCTCGAGGTCTCTCGAGATACACAAAGGTTAGGTTAGGTTACACAAGAACACACAGGGCGAGACGGATAAAGCCGTATCGAGGGGTCCAGTACCATGCGGAATCGACCCTATCCAGTGCTCGGCCAGCAAGAACCCGGAAAAAAGAATTTAAGAAAACAACTCTCTCTCACAGCAGACAGGCTCGACGCAGGTGCGGACTGGCGCGTGCTAGCAACTCTATCAACAGGCAAACCACCGGATAGCGCCGTGCACAATGCCGCTCTCCCCGCACGCTAGCTCGTTCACCGTCTGCCACGCCACGGCGGCGTGGAGAACGACAGACAAGCGCTGCATCGGGGGGGGCGTCAGGGAGGACGTGGCCCTGAGTTATGTGTACGCCAACTCAGGGTGTGTGGCTCTGTGGCAGCCAGCTGGCTGTGTGTCTTGTGAGCTTGTTTGTGTCTGTGTGTCGCTCGTGCGTGCCGTCATCATCTGTCCCGCGTCCACCCATACCGCGTTGGTGTCCAGTCCGAGCCTAACTGTTCTTCACCTTGAGCACTTGAGCACTGGATAGGGTCGATTCCGCATGGTACGGGACCCCTCGATCGTCTCGCCCTCCCTCACTGGTGTGTTCATTGGGTCATAACAAACACGGTACAGGATCGAGGTGCACGCTGCCGAAGCAGTGTCGTCCCCCCTCTCCTCGACGGTGATGGCGGTGTGACCGACCGAGCTACAAGAAATCTTCACCTTCCTACATACATACATACATTGCTCATTGGGGACGGAGAGCGCGCGTGCCGTGAGTACAGGGGGAGTTGGCACGCGCGCACCCTAGACTTGTTTTTCACTTCGGCTTTGCTAGACCCAGTTTGAATGAAGAAGATGACGTAAATAAAACGAAGATCATCTCATCTCGTCCCACGTCTTGGGAGCAGCTGTGTGCCGCGCGCGCTGTGGGCTGTGGGTCTGTCGTTCGGTGCGTGTCAGATCTAAGATGGGGGTGCACGCGCCGGCAAACCTGGCGTCGTCGCCTACACAAGCAGGTGCGGAGCGTCAGAGCCGGCCGGGCGGAGTGGCGTAGCGAGAGCACGCCTCATCCTCTCGATGTAGTGTGATTCCCGAGGGTGCAGCAGAGCGTGCTGAACGCAGGTCGCAATTCTTCTCCCGCGAACGGGAAAAGAATTTTACAACAAAACTCCCTCGCACGACATTTGGCTCGGGACTGGCGCCGGAAAAGAATCTGTAGGGACGGGCGAGGGAGGAAGGGCGCTGACCACGGGCGACTACATGCCGAAGGTTCGACGACGACTACTCGTCGCCTGGGTCGTTCGGGGCGCGCGGCTCCGTCGAGGACCGGGCGCGCCCCTTACCCGGCGCGGCGTAGGTCCCACTCTGACGAAAAGAGGGGAGGCACGGTCGACAGCCCGATCCATCAACTACACTCATCTTCTGGTGCTTAGCCCCGTGCAGCAGCGGTCCGGCAGGCTGCCCCCAAGGCCCCCCGGGCCGCTGCGGGTTTGGGAGTTATGCTTAGGCACAGCTTCGGCGATGGCAGCCCCTCTCTGGGGTGTTGCATAGGCGGGGAGTCTCCCCCGCTGGTCTCCTCCTTCCCATTTTTTCTTTTCTTTTGAGAGCAGGACGCCGGGTTTGTCTTGTATGTGCGTGTCGGGCCGGGGTGTGAGCGAGGGGCAGAAGGGGCGGGGGCGTGCGGGGCAGAGGCCCAACGTCGGGCGGCTTGTCGGGGTCCGGAGAATTCGAGGGGGGAACGAGGAGGGGGGAATGGGCGGTCGGCGTCGGGGTAGAAGCGACAGGGCGTACGGGGCAGCCGTCACTCTCCTGCCTCAAAAGGGCGGGGCTGTCCCGGAAAGTGAGAAACGCCGGGCAGCGTGACGCATCAACGAAACCTCCCATACGTGTTTGGGCTCCTCCTTCGCTGTCCCTTCTCCTCATCTCTTTCCCGCCTGGGCGGGGCAGTGGCGGGCGCGCGGTGCGGCGTGGCGTGTGCGTGTGTGCGACTGCAACGAAGGACCGCTCGCAAGGGACCATTGGGTTTGTACTATTAACAACGAAGGCGCTCTCAAAAAGAATTCTTAAAATACGCCTCTTTCAAAAAGAATTCTGCGGTCGGGAAGGTGAGTGGGTTGGGAGCGAGGGGGCGGAAGTGTTCAGTGCGGTAGATGGCGAGCTCGGGGCGCGTGAGCCGGACCTGTGAGCCGGACCACCTCCTCTTGTTCCCTGCGTTGTTGAGCCAGGACTCAACATACTCGGGCTTGCAATCCCAAACTGTCACTCCCCTTTCTCCCGGCCGAGGTGGGGCGCGCGCGGGGGCGGCGGGTGTGCGGCGGGTGTGCGGGATGTCTGTGGGCCCGAGAGCGATATGCCATGTCCGCCTTGCGTTTGTTTCATAACATCGAAGGCGAAGCTCCAACGAATTCTTAAAACACGCCTCTCTCAAAAGAAACTGCCGCGACCGAGCTCCGACGAGCGCGACGCAGCAGCCACCACGTGAGCTCGATGCTCGATGATCGCACTGGTTGCTGGCCTCTCGCACTCCCTGCTGGTGGGCGGCCCTCCTACGCGGACAGGCGGCGCGCGCTGCGCCAGCAGCCCGTGCATGGCCGAGTCGCCTAGGAAGCTCCGTGTCGGCCTCGTCGGTGGCGGCACTGTCGGCGGCGGCATCGTCACCATCCTCGAGGGCGCGCGCGAGCTGCAGGCGTCGCTTGGGGTGGACGTGGAGATCGCGACGATCTGCGTGCGCGACAAGGCGAAGCCACGCGACTTCCCGCTCCCTGCCGGCTGCGCTGTCGTCGACGACGTGGAGGAGATCCTCGGCGACGGCAGCATCGATCTCGTGTGCGAGGTGATGGGAGGCACGACGCTGGCCAAGGAGGTGGTGATGCGCTCGATCGCGGACGGCAAGCACGTGGTGACGGCCAACAAGGCGCTCATCGCGGCGGCGCTGCCCGAGCTTCAGGAGAAGCTCGCCGAGGCCAACGCAAAGCAGGTGCTCGGCTCCGAGGGCAAGTTCGGGTTTGAGGCGGCGGTGTGCGGCGGTGCGCGGGTCTTGCAGGTGCGCTGGCGCCGTCTGCGCAGCATGCGTCCAGCGGTCGGTCGGCGTGCGCCGTAGGCATCCCAATCATCCACGCGCTGCAGCGAGACTTTTTGGGCGACGAGGTGTCGCAGCTGTCTGGCGTCGTCAACGGCCGCACACTTCCGTCCGTCTCTGGGCAGCCCTCTGGGCAGCCGCCTCGGGGCCTTTTCGTAGGCATCATCAACGGCTGCACCAACTTCATCCTCTCCAACATGGCGCAGGGAGGCCTCTCCTACTCGGACGCGCTCAAGGAGGCGTCGGCGCTCGGATACGCAGAGGCCGCGCCGCGCCGCCGCCGCCTCGCCACACGCCACCCCCCTCGCCACACCTCCCCTCCCCACGCCGCCTCGCCTCGCCTCCTCGTGCCGCTTCCTCGCCCCGCTTCCTCCTCGCCACACCTCCCCTCCCCACGCCGCCTCGCGTCGCTCGCTCGCAACACTTCGCCACGCCCATCACGCCTCGCCACGCCTGCTCGCCTCGGCCCGTGCTACCGGCCCGGGGCGCCTCGCCATTATGTGCTCATCACAGTAGCCCGAGGACGAAGGGGGGGGGGGGGGGGGGTCACCCGGGACTCACCCCGGCCAGGCCGTCCCCGCCCCCTCCCTCACCTGCCCCACCCCGGGCCCCGGGGGCAGGCGGACCCGACGCTCGACGTCGGAGGCTTCGACGCGCGCTCGAAGCTCAAGATCCTCATCAAGCTCGCCTTCGGGACAGACGTCGGCGAGAGGGTGGGAGGGCGTGCCGCCGCATCGGACGGGCATCTCGGCTGCATCTTGGCGGGTGGAATTCTCAGGCGAGGACGAGATCCCGTGCCGCGGCATCACCGAGGTGCGAGATGAGCCGAGATCAGCCGAGATCAGCCGAGATCACCCGAGATCACCCGGGGACTTAGCCCCGTGCCGCGGCCTCACCGAGGCGGCCGCCACTTCCTTTGAGGCACCACCACTCAGACCACGCAGACGACATCAACACGTCCTCACCACAGGTGACCGCCACCGACTTTGAGTACGCCGCGCTGCAGGGCGGAGCCGCGCCCGACCTGCCCGGGACTTGCCCCTCTCGGGCGGCGTGCGAGGCCGCCCCCGTGACACCGCCCCCCCTCCCTCTTCCCTCTGCCCCTCAGGCGGAACCGTCAAGCTGCTCGGCGTCGCCAAGCGCGACGGAGGCGACCCCCGCGCCGCTCCTCCCCTCCCCTCGCTCACGCCTCCTCCTCTTGTCTTCAGGCGCGACGGAGACCGGCTCTCCGCCTTTGTCTCGCCCTGCTTCGTCCCGACCTCCAACACGCTCGCCTCCATCAGCGGCGCGACCAACGCGGTGCAGATCGGCTCCGCCAACCTCGGCAGCACCGTCCTGGTGGGGCAGGGCGCCGGCCGGCTGCCGACGGCCAACTCTTGCGTGTCAGACATCCTCGACATCGCGCAGGGGACGAGCGCAGCCCCCTTCCCCAAGCAGCCCCTCACGCCCGCCCTCAAGTTTGGCAACTCGTACACCTCCTCCTTCTACGTGCGCATCCGCTTCCGCGAGCAGCTCGGCGCGTGCTTCTCTTCTTGCCCCTCCTCTCCTCCTCCTCCTCCTCCCTCCTCCTCCCTCCTCCTCCTCGCCCCCCCGGCGGCGCCTCGTCTCGTGAGGCGTGCCGCCCGCTCCTCCCCCTCCAGGCATCATCCAGTCGGTGGGCGAGATCTTCTCCGACGCGGGCGTCTCCATCTACAACCTGCTGCAGACGCCCATCAAGAACCCGAACGACTCGATGTTCGTCATCACCACCGACCCCGTCGACGTCGCAAAGATCAAGCGCGCGTGCGTCGCCCTCGAGGCGACCGACTGGTGCCTCGGCGACACCTTCTATATGCCCGTCGTCGAGTGACGAGGCTGGGGCGTCCCGCCCACCTCGCAGACGGACAGGCGATGACACCCACATTTCTCGCACTAAGATGTGAGTCTAGGACCGCACTGCGATCTGCGTACACACGTGGCCGTATGTTAAAGTGAACGCGCCGCGCCGACCGCCAGGCGGGTCTCTTGCTTTAAGAGCCAGCTTAGAGAGCTTAGAAGCTCACCGCACGGCGCTCACAGCACACAGCTCACAGGGTCACACACCCTCTCTGCTCTCTCTCTCGGCGGCAAATCGGCCCGCGGGGGCGCCCGCGCCGGCGCGCGCGGTGTGCGTCCAGCTGTGGTTGTGTGCGGTGTGCAGAGCCGAGCGATGAGCGTGCACACGAGATCGGCCATCGGCGCGAACAGACCGTGGTACGGGCCTACGGCGTGTGCACGTACTCTACGTCTGGCGCGCGCGCGCCGGCTAAACGCTAAAGCTTAAACCCCATCAATGTTCCTTAAAGCCGTACACTGAAAAATCGCACGTCTTGCGTCTCGAGAGATGTCGAGTCTTTAGGAGGTGGGACATCACGCGGTCTCACTTTTACTTCCGGCCCGCGGCCGCCTTTGGCCTCCAGCCATCGCAGTAAGCACGGAGTTTCTCGAGGTAGCCTGCACGCTGCGCATCCGTCAGCTTCCAGCACGCCTCGATCGAGCGCTTGGCCAAGAGTACGCACTCGTCGGGGGTGAGGCCTAATCACACCACTGCGCCGCAATCACATCACGCACGACGGCGGTGGAGCCAATCGGGCACCCGAGTGCCGCTGTCGCGGGCGGCCCGCATGTACGCCGAGTTGACGTAGCCGTCGTAGGTCTGCGGCTCGCACGCGTAGCAGCGCTCATCCACCGTGCCGATGGCGCAGTAGGCTGGGTCGTCGCTGTGCAAGCCTGCTCACAGCTGGACGATTCCCGCGCATGACTCTCAGCGCGGCGCGACGCGGGGGCGTCGAAGCAGGCCGGCAACGTTGACACCGGCCTCGAGCATCGCACGGACGGGGCTCTCGCCGCAAAAGATTCGCGGCACCTACGGGACGGGTCCGAGGGGGCTTGGGGAAGGGGCCGCGGGCGAAACCGCGCACCAGGAGGTCCTCCCCACAATCTGAGCGCGGTGGTTGGAGATCGGGCAGACGGTGCAGGGCGTGTTCCGGTCCTTGAGCTTGCGCACGACGGCCGCGTCCTGTCCACGGAGCAACTGTGAGAGACGATGCTCGCACTTCTCGGCGCATGGCGGCGATCGAGTCCTCGAGGCAGCGCACGCCGTGGTCAATGCGGTCGCACTTGAGCACGTCGAGGCACATCTCGACGCACGCGGCGCCCTCCTCCTCGCCGGCGTGCGCCGACAGCATCAGCCCCGCCGCCTTCGCCTTCTCATACGCCGGCTTGAAGCGAGAAGTGGAGCCGTGCCCCCACGGGCCCGTCCCATTGTCCATGCCGACGCCGACGATCTTGCCGACGTTGCCCGGCTTGAGCGCCTCGTCTAGCACCGCCATCGCCTCCTCGAGCGAGCGGTCCTGCAGGAAGGAGAGGATGAGGGCGCCGTCGACGCCGAAGCGCGCGCGCCCCTCCTCGATGCCGCGCCACAGGCCCGCGATCACCGCCGCGTATGGCATGCGCGGCCCTCCGACCCCACAGGGCATGCGCGGCGGGCCGCCCATCGCCTCGGCCGCAGCCGCGCCGGCGCCGGACGAATCCTCGAAGCAGTGCATCTGCGGGTCGAAGAAGATCTCGGCGCGGACAACGCCATTCTCCGCCGCGCGTTCGAGGTAGCCGAGCATCAGCTCGTAGAAGTCCTGCTCGGTGCGCATGATCGCGTTGCAGCGCGTGTATTCGGTGAGAAAGGCATTGATAGCCATCTCGTTCGGGCCGCAGAACAGCATCGGCTGGTAGTCGCCGTGGAGCCACGAGCCGCACTGGCGCCGCCGCGTCGCCTCCGCCGGATCAAAGGCCGTGGCGTCGAGGCCGTTCCGCACGGCGATGGAGTGGCAGAGCTGAGGCGTCAGGCAGCCCTCAATGTGGACGTGCAGCTCCGCCTTGGGAAGCTTTGCGAGGAACTCGGGGAGGTTGGCGGCCGCCGCGAGGGCGCTGCTACGGTCGAGGTATCCGCTCTTCACCTGACACAGCAAGTGAGATCGTCGATAGAGCGCAGGACTGGTTGATGCTGCTACTATCCAGCGGCGCCTCACCCGCCTCGCGTCCGGCATCGCCGCGTCCTTGGTGGTGAAATCGATGTCCGCGTCCCAGGCGAGCGATCATCGCCTCGTCGTTGGTGATCGCACAAGCCCCCGATTTGGGGTCGAAAGCTTCCATTGACCCTTGCGCTGCAGCAGCCGGGGCAGTGCGGGCGGAGGAGTGGACGGCGGGGCGGAGCTGGAGGGCGGGGCCGCCACTTTCTGCAGGATGGCGGGGCGGAGCTGGAGGGCGGGGCCGCCACTTTCTGCACCCCCTGCCGCCGTTTTTTTACTTCTAAAGAAAGAAATCGCGATGACGCGGGGTGCCGGCGTTTTATTGCTCTCGCAGGGTGCCTGTTTTTCGTTTGCTAGCAGATACGTGCCTGCGTTTGGGTGTGCTCCCCAATCTTTGGGTCACTCTCGAGGCACTGACGCCGCGCGCGAACGGCCGAACTCCGCCACGAGCACCACGCTAACCCCCCCCCCTTCCCCAGTTGATTGACGGCCGCTCAAGCGTCGGCCGTCTCGGCCGGGCCCTCCACGCCCGCGATGATGCCGCGCTCGTATGCGTTGAGCGACTGGCGCTTGAGGAAGCGCCGGATGATGGAGCACTTGGAGTGCAGTTATCAACCTCACTCACATCCAGGGCCGCCGGGGAGCTAAGAAGCGCACCCAGCGGGCCGGATGATCGGGATCGGGCTACGGGCTAGAGAGCCCTAGCCCCGGGGGTGCGCGTTCGCAGGGAAAGGGCCATAAAAAAAACACGGGTCTCCGAGGGTTCACAGCCTTGTTATTGAGAAGAAAATACCTCCTATCACCTATGGCGCTGTGCGCTGGCCTGTGAGAGGTTGAGGTGCGAGCCCTGGAGGCCCTGGGGATGGGGGGGGACTACCCGCGGGCTTAGAAGGCCCGCGCGCAGGGGGGTGGGGCATTGAGACCGGTCATGAATGAGTGCGCGACACGCATGTTGCGAGCAGCGTTGTTGATGTTCTGCGCGTCGCCACAGACGGCGGCGCGTGAGAGCTGTTGCGAGTGGTGCTGGGCGAAGCCCCGGGCGCTGCACCTGCAGGAGGCTGTGCCGTAGTGTCACAGCCTTGTTATTGAGAAGAAAATACCTCCTATGGCGCTTCACACCGCGTTTCTCGGGCGTTTCTCGAACCGGCCCCCGCTCGACAGCCCTGGTCGAGGCTCGCCAGGTGCCTCCGTGCTTTCGCCCCGCCGGTGCCGACGGGCTCAGCGTTAGGATCCGGGCCCGTAGCAGCTTGGGACGGCCGTATGGCGAGCCCTCGCTGCGTTGGGACTACAGCACCGCTGACTTCCTTTGAGGTGCTCAAAGCCTCGGCGGTCGATGACCACATAGACTTCACCGGCAAGGACGCCCATTGGCCCGATGCACGTGCACGCAAGAGCGGCCTCTTGGACCGCGCTTCTGCACTGGCTGCGATGCAGAACCTGCCACAGTTTCTTCAGAAGCTGCCAAAGGCCGAGCTGCACGTCCACGTCGAGGGAACTCTCACCGCCGAGCGCGCCCACGACATTGCCGTGCGCAACAGGCTGCCAAACGCGGCCGCATTCGACCCAGCCAAGGCAGCGGCGGCGAGGGCCGGCTACGTGGAGGGAGCGGACGTTCAGGTGTACTGTGAGGGAGAGAATGCGCTGAATGCCTTCTTGACGGAGTACAATCGCTGCTCCGCCTGCTACCGCACCGAGCAGGCGCAGAGACACCTCCGACATACCTCCAACACGAAGCGCCGTGACAGATGTGAATCCTCGGCAGGACTTCTATGACGTGATGACCGACTACCTCCGTCGAGCGGCTGCCGACGGCGTCGTCCGCGCCGAGATCTTCTTCGACCCGCAGACGCACTGCTTCGGTGACGTCTCGGGCAGCGCTGCCGACCCGGCAACCGAGATGCAGAGATGCAGCTGAGATGCAGCATGGCACGTCAGAGATGCAGCAGAGGTACGGCAGAGATGTAGCCGAGACATGATGCCGCGCGGCGGCGCGAGTCCGTGGGGCCCGCCGCCTAGAAGCTTCCCTCAACCTTCCCTGAAACTTCGCACAGGCGGCGCGAGACCCGACCGGCGTGGGCCCCGCCAAGCTGCCGTACGGCACGGTCCTCAGTGGCTTGTGGCGCGCGGCGGAGGACGGCCGCGAGGCACTCGTCGTGTGGTTGGCTGTTGTGGGATCGGGTTTCGGGGTGACGGTTGCCTTATGATTTTAGGCGTTCGGCGTCGAATCTGCCCTCATCCTCTCCTTCCTGCAGGACCGCTCGCTCGAGGAGGCGATGGCGGTGCTAGACGAGGCGCTCAAGCCGGGCAACGTCAGCAAGATCGTCGGCGTCGGGCAGGACAACGGGACGGGGCGCGCGGGCACACAGAGCGCGGCGGCGGCCCGACTGCGTCCTACCTCCATCACCACCTCCATCACCACCGTAGTAACCGCCGCCAATGCCACCGCCCTGGCCGCCATCGCCTCCGTGGCCGCCGTCGCCGCCGCCCTCCTCGCTGAATGCCCCGCGCGCCACCGCAGGCCGTTTGGCCCTGGCTCGACCTCGCGCTTCCTGCCCGCGTACCGCCGGGCAAAAGAGGCGGGGCTGCGGCTGGTGAGACAACCCCGAGAGCACCTGAGATTGCCACCAAGGGGCGGGCTGAAGAGAGCGGGCCTGTGGACGGCGGTTCTTCACGGCAGCGTGTCTTCACGGCAGGGTGCATGAGCAGGTCTGCCACGCCGGCGAGGAGGAGGGCGCGGCGAACGTGGCGATGGCGCTGGACACGCTGCAGGCTGGGGAGGGCCGCGTGCGGCGGCCATGCTGCGGGACGGCGTCTCACACAACGGCGGATGGCGCGTGGGTAGGTCGAGAGGGTCGACCACGGGGTTCGCTCCCTCGAGGACGCGTCCGTCGTCGCGCGGCTCGCCAGGCAGGGCACGCCGCTCACCGTCTGCCCGCTCTCCAACCTCCGCATGCAGATCCAGGCGCACACCCACCGCTGACGCCGCGGCGAGAGGCGCGTGGGGGCGATTCTTGAGCTTTTGACCGCAAAGGCGCGCTTCTTCTGCGGCGCGTGTCCGGTGCGTCCGCTGCTCGAGGCGGGCGTCAAGGCGAGACACACCCAAGAGACACACCCGAGACCCGAGGCGGGCGACCAGGCGCATTGTGACAGCCGCCAACGCAGCCGCACCCGTGCTCCAGACGGCCACTGCAGTCTGTCGCCCGGTCGTCTCGGCCGTTCGCTCATGGCGGGCGCTGACGGCCCTCAACCGGCAGCTGCATCGCCTCGCCTTCAGGTGACGCTCAACTCGGATGATCCGGCGTACTTCTCGTTGGGCAGGGTCGACGCGGCGTCCCGAGCGCTCGATGAGGCCACATACGACGGTTTCGTTGCGTCCAACTACCTGTATGCGGCGCGCGATTGCGGCCTCACCGCCGACGAGTGCGTGATCCTCGCGCGCAACTCGCTCGAGGCGTGCTTTGTGGACGGCGCGACCAAGGCGCGCTATGTGGAGCGGCTGAGGGCGTACTGCGATGGGTGGCGCCCCGCCCCGCGTGACGAACCATTCAGAGAGGCCATCTAGGGCCCCCTGAGTAGGCGAAAATCGTCACAGGTAAAATTAACTTCTTTTTATCTTTAGTGCAGTGCGCGAGATAGTCGATAGTCCCCCACAGTGTTGGGCTTAAGAATTCTTCCTCTCGTCTAGTGTTGTGTCGGTGGCGAAGCCGCCAATGGATCCCTTCAGGATGGAGTCGTTGTCGACGCCCGAGGAGGAAGAAAGAGTCGGAGAGCGAGACGCGCGCCGCGTAGACGCTGTACGCGCCGTTGTCGTATGGCACGTAGTAGGCGTGTGTGTCGGTGGCGAAGCCGCCAATGGATCCCGTGAGGTTGACCTGAGGTATCTAGTTCGTGCCATCTGCTGTGAGAGGGACTTGTGCTCGTAGAATTCTTCCTCTCGTCTCTGTGTGCACGCCCGCCGACGGCCCGCGCCAAAAAATAACTGGGCGCAGTGCATGCCCCCTATCTGGGTCTCAGCTCCCGATATCATGACGACGGAGGAGCTCCCAGAAGTCGTAGGCTCGAAAGCTCAGGTGCTCGCTGTCTGCCTGCTGCAGGAGCACCTTGCTCGCTGGCGGGCCAGGCGTCAACCGCTGCCACCGTCACCACGAAATCGACTCACGCCTCATCCCCCTCCTCAGCCATGTCCGCCGCCACCGCCGCCCCCGCCGCGGGCAAACGGGGAGGCGAGCGAGGCGAGCGAGGCTCAGACATGGCTGCGCAAAGCCGCGATTGCCACCCCGCGCGATGAGAGCAAGCTGGGCAGCAAGTTGGGCAGCAAGCTGAGCACGATATCCAAGCTGAGCAAGACTGAGGCGCGCGCCACTGCGGCAGAGGCGGAGGCGGCGGCGGCGGCGGCGGCCGTGGAGGCGGCCGAGATGCGCGCGTTGGCGGCCGAGGCAGCGGCGGCCGAGGCGGCGAGAAGAGCGACGGCGGCAGAGTTGGAGGGCGCAGAGCTTCGCGCAGACCACGAGGAGATCCTGGCCATGGCGAAGAGCGCTGCCGTCGCCCAGATGGTCCACGAGAGCGCGGCGACGTCCGCCGATGCGAGCATTGAGCTGCGCCAAGAGCTGCGCACGGCCGAGGCGGCGGTGGCGGCACTCGAGGAGCAGCTCAAGGCGGCGGCCGATGCGAGAGCGAGGAGCGAGCTGGAGGGTGCACAGCTTCGCGCAGACCACGAGGCAATCCTGGCGGCGGCGGTGTCGGAGGCGGTGGAGGCGGCGCGTGCGGAGGCGGAGTCTGCGGCAGCAGAGGCGGAGGCGGCGGCAGAGACTCGACAGGCGGCGGCGGTGCACGAGGCCGTGGCGGAGGCGGTGGAGGCGGCCATGTCGGAGGCGGTGGAGGTCGCGCGGATAGAGTCGGCGACAGTGGCACAGGCTGAGATGATCGGCTGCCATGAGGACCAAGCGGCGGCGGTGGCGGCGGCGGTGGCGGTAGCGGTGGCGGAGGCGGTGGAGGCGGCGCGGGCGGAGGCCGCTGCGGCTGCTGCAGAAGCGGCAGTGGCGGCCGAGGCGCGAGCAGCGGCAGCGGTGGAGGCGGCAGCGGCGGCGGGGCGGGCCGAGGCGTTGTCGGCAGCACAGGACGGGGCGGCGACACGCGAGGAGAGCGAAGCGGCGGTCGCTGAGGCGGTGGCGGAGGCGGTGGAGGGCGCGCGGGCGGAGGCGGCGGCGGCGGCGGCAGCGGCGGCGGCGGAGGCGGAGGCGGCTGCGGCAGAGGCGAAGGCGGCTGCCGAGGTGCGAACGGCGGCGGCGGTGGAGGCGGCAGCGGCGGCGGCGTCGCAGGAGGCGGCGGCATTGGCGCGTGAAGCGGCGGAGGCGCGGGCAGAGGCGTCCGAGGCGGCCTCAAAGGCTGCGGCGTTGGAGGCGGAGCTCGAGAAGAGCGGGAGGGCGGCGGCGGGGGCGAGGGAGGCGGCTGAGGTGGCCGGGCGTTCGCTCGCCGCGGCCGAGGCCAAGGCGGCGGCGAGCAGCGCCGAGCTCGATGCGGTGGTGGCGGAGGCACTGGCTGCGCGCAAGGCGGCGGCCGAGGCGGCAGGAGGGGCGGCGGCGGCGCTGGAGGCGGAGCGGTCTCGCGCCGACACGGCGGCCGAGGCAGCGGCCGCGGCGCAGGCAGAGGTGGTTGCGCTGCGAGCGGAGCTTGCGGCGGTCTCGCAGCGCGCGACCGAGGAGGTTGCGGTCGCGCAGGCGAAGCAGGCCGAAGGTCGAGATGCGTCGGCAGCGTCTCTTCACACGTCTGGCTGCGGACAGGCGGACACGCAGGCGCCGCGGTGTGGGCTGGTGCGGGAGGAGTCGGCAGCGGCCATGGCCAAGCTGAAAGCGGAGCTCGAGAGCAGCCGCGCTGTCGTCGGGAAGAGCCAGGCCGCGGCGCACGAAGCCCATAGCGCGCTGTCGGCAGCAAAGCGAGAGCTGGCGGCGTCGAGGGCGGAGGTTCTGAGGCTGAAGAAGGGGGCGACTGGAGGAGCGAGCAGGGGAGACCAGGGCGCTGGAGCCCCCGCGGAGTCCGAGCCAGCCGACGGCCAGCGTCGGCCCTCCTCTCAGCTGGCAGGCAGCCGTGCGAGCTCGCCCGGTGGCCGCGGCTGCAGCGGCAGCAGCGGCAGCAGCGGCAGCAGCGGCAGCAGCGGCTGGCCGAGCAGATCTCCAACCGCCGCCGTGGCGACGGACAAGACACAGAAGCTGTTCAAGGCGGTGATTGCGGAGGACCTCGGCCAGATTGAGCGGCTGCTGCAGCAGGGCGCGTCCCTCGAGGAGAGGAACCTCGCCGGGTTGAATGCGCACGACCTTGCTAAGGAGCGGAATAAGCGCCGCGTGCTCGCGTGGCTGCGGTCCCGCGCGCCGCCTGCAAGTTAGCTAATGCAGGCGCACAACGTTCACTTTTGTTCACACCTCTTTACGTTCGGACCAGTTTGCCACAGTGGTCGTGAGGGTACCGTACGTATGCTTAGCGCCGGAACTTGGTCTTTCCGCGCGAGGGCGGAGGGGCGAGGCGCGAGGGCGAGCGGGCGCCGCCGGCGCCGCCGCAGGGCACTTTCATCTTTCGTCGCACATGCACACGATGTCCACTGTCCACACAGGGCAGCGCCTCTTGGCGGTGCTACGCGGCAGTCGGCTTGTGCTCACTTCTTCGCCGCCTCGATCGCTGCCACCTTGGCGGCAAGCTCTTTGTCCTATAGCGCAGTCCAGGACGATATTGATCTCTCGGCCATGTTGGGGGGGGCGAGCATTGAGGCCCACAGCAAGAGCCGCGCCTTGATGGCCCAGCGCACGGAGAGCAAGTAGCTGCGGCAGCACATGCGAGGATTGCTTGGGTCAGATACGTGTGCGGCGAAGGAGGCTTGTGCTATTCGTAAGGACTGGCTCACTTGACGCTGAGGACAGCCACCAACCACGTGATTGGTGGGTTCTTAATGGAGAACTTCGGGATTGGCTCCTCGGCCGCCTTGGTACACATGCCACGACCTGCCAGCCGGACCGAACCTCGCGCTAGCATGGCGGGTGCGACGGCGGGCCCAGCCAGGCTGCCGCTGAGGGACGGCCGACCTGGTTCAGCTGGGCCATCAGGGCGGCCGCCAGCGGCCGAGGGGAGACTACCCGCGGGCCTAGAAGGCCCACGCGCAGGGAGGGGGGCCGGGATGTGAGGCCCTAGGTTAGAAGCCGGTTAAGCGACTCGATCATCAACATCGCCGCCATCGCATCGCATCGAGATCGCACACTCTAAAAAAAAGATAAAAGTGCTGGGTGGGTGGGTGTGCCCATGCACTGGCGCTCTCCTCAACTTCTCGGGACTCTCAATGGACCAGCTTACCCATCGTTCGCTGCGCACACACTAGTAAACAACTTCTCGGGACTCTCAAATGGACCAGTGCGCTGCACACACTAGTAAACAACTCCTCGGGACTCTCAATGGACCAGCCTATCCATCGCGCGCAGCGCACACACTAGTAAACAACTTCTCGGGACTCAATGGACAGGGCAAACGGGGGCGTAGTAAACACAAGTGTAACAGAGCGGCTACTTGTGCTCGGCCGGCGTCGTCGGTCTCGGTGTGTGCGTGTGTCTCCTCCCTCGCTCTCATCTGGCGCGTGACGCGCGTGTTTTTGAAGGTGTGTGGCGTTTTGTGGACGCGCCGTCATGGCGCCTCGTCCCTCGAGTTGTAGCGAGCGCGCGATCTCCCCCCCGGAGTCTCCTCACAACCAACTCAACTCGGCTGAGACAAACACTCAAACATAATCAACAAAATACTTAACTGTTGGGGCGGTGCGGCGAGCAATGGCTGCCGCCGTGCTTCGGATGGTGTCAGTGACTATTCGTCATCCTCGTCCTCGTCCTCCCCATCCGCGAGCATGCGCGCCATCTCCTGCGCCAGAGCTGCCGCGCGCTCTCGCCGCTCATCGTCGGGGAGGCTGGCTCCGCTGTTGCGGATCTGACCCATTTGCTCAAAGAGCCGCTCGAGCTTTTCGTCGTCCCTCTCCAGCCGGCCAACGGAGGCGGCGGCGCCGCCGCCCTCGCCGCCTCCGTTCGGCTCGCCCTCTCCCACCAGCGCCGCCATGTGCCGCTCCGCCTCCTCGTCGCGCGCCGCCAGCCGCTCGGCGGCGGCGCGGCGGTGCATCTCCTCCTGCGCCGCTGCGGCCACGGCCCGCGCTCCGGAAGCCGCGAGGTCCGCGGGTCCGGAAGCGCTGCCGTTCTGCGGGCGCACCTCGGCGCTGCCGTTGGCCGCCCCGGCCGCCTCCTCTGGCCAGCGGCGGCACTGCACCGCCTCCAGCACCCTGGAGAGGCCGTCAGACTCGTCGCCGCCGCGGCCGCCGGCCGGGGAGGTCGCCCCGCGCGAGGCTGCGGCGAGCGGCGCGAGCTGCTCCATGTCCGCCGAGCCGGCCGCCGAGTCGATCTCGACAATCTCGCCGCCGTGCTCGAGCGCGAACTCGAAGCACGCCTCCGGGTGCGTCGGAGGCGCCTCCCCCGGCGCGCCGCCGCAATCGCCGAGCAGCAGCAGCACAAACTCGGACAGCTCGTCTGCGCTCGGCAGATCACTGCCCCACCGCCCGGTCACGCGCGCCCACCCGCTCTCGCCGGCGGCGGCGGCCGCGGAGCGGTCAAAGAGCAGCAGCACCGCGCCCGCCTCGGCCGCCGCCGCCGCGAGCGGGGCGTGCGTCGCGTCGGTGTCGGGAACGACGAGCAGCGAGAGTGTGGCGCTGTAGTACCGGTTGACGACTCGCCACGCGTAGCAGCGGCCGCCCTCGAGCGGCGACGCGAGGCCGCCTCGCCCGCCGCCGCCCGTCAGTGCGGCGGCGATGCGGTGCGCCGCGCAGCCCATCACGGGAGGGTGGACGAGCAAGACCGCCCTCTCCATCGCCGGGAGCGACTCGCCCGCGGTCGCCCTCCCTCCCTGCTGCGGCGCGACTCTCCCGTGGCGCGTGACCTCGCGGGCGGCAGCCGCGTCCGCCGTGGCGCACAGCAAGCGCAGCAAGCTGCGGGGCCGATCGCGGACGGCGAGGTCGAGCAGCCGGCGCGCCTCCAACGCGTCGCTCGCAGCCTCACGCGCCGCGGCCGAGCCGCCGCCCCCTGCCCCCGAGCCGTTGGCCGCGGCCTCAGTCGCCCGCCCGGCGAGGACCGACCCCAACACCGCGACCGTGCGGGGCCGCCGCGGCACCGAAAGCATCTCGCGCACCGCGTCCGCGTCCGCGTCCGCGTCACCGGCGCTCGACGCGTCACTGGCGCGCGGCGCGGCCGCGGCTGCGGGCGGCGGCAAAGCCGGCTTGGGCGCCGCGCCGGCGGCGAGGGTGGAGAGAAAGGCGAGGTTGGCGGGTCTCGCCGCGCGTCCGAGCAGCGCTCCGAGCTCGGCGGTGTCGTCCGGATCGAGCTGCTCGCCGAGCAGCCGCAGCGACGGGAGCGAGCGCAGCGGCGCCACCTCGGCCGAGACGCCGAGCGGACAGCCGTCGCCCTCGCCCGGCGGCGGAGGCGGTGACGACGGAGGCGACGGAATCGGCGGGGGGGCGGCGGAGGAGGAAGACGGCCGCGGCGGGCGACGGTCAGGGGCGGCGGCGGGCGTGGCGGCGGGTGCGGTGATGGCGCGGCGCGGCACCGCCGGTGAGTCGCGCGGCGAGCGGGCGATCTGGCGCAACACGAACGTCTTGAACTCGCGGCGGGAGACGGCGCCGGAGCGGTCGGCGTCCATCATCCGGAGCAGCTCCTCGGCGGTGGCGAAGGCGGGCCCCACCCCCTGCAGCAGCTTGAGCACCTCGCGCTGCCCCTCGAGCGCGGCGCGCAGCTCGGCGACAGAGAGCTGCTCATCCGAGTCCGTGTCGACCTGCAGGCAAGTTCCGAGAAGGCTTGGGGGAGGGCCCGGGAAGAGGAGAGCTGCCTTTCCACCGCCCGCGTCGACCAGCTCGAAGAAGCGGTCCACCAGATCCGCCTTCGAGTCCGTGTGCGAGAAGCCGCCCGAGCCGACGCAGACCTACAGAGCCCGTGCCGCGCGTCAGCCGCACCGGTCGCCTCACGCCCAGCGGCGGCGGCGGGGCGGAGGGTCGGGCCTCGTCGCCCTTTGAGTCGTAGCGCGTCACCCCGAGCGGCCGGGCCGACCCTCTCTCGCCGACGAGCGCGCTCGCCTCCTCGGGCGAGACGCGGCTGTAGTCGGTCCGGAAGCCAGAGACGGTGCACAGGAGGTAGGCGGGGCCGTCCGGCCCGTCGGGGAGGAGCGCCTTGACGAAGGGGGGGGGTATAGGGGAGAGATAGGGGAGAGACAGGGGAGAGGGGAGAGATAGTCGGGGAGGAGCGCCTTGACGAAGGGGGGAGGCGACGCGCCGTCCGCGTCGTCCGCGTCGTCGGGCGGCGCCGACCTGCGGAAAGAGCACGAGATATGGGGAGATTGGGGAGATATGGGGAGATCTCGCCGACCTGCGGAAAGAGGCCGCCGTGCAGAAGGGGGAAGTGCCACGGGAGTGTCCAGGAAGCTGTCTTGGGAGTGTCTTGGAGTGCCTTTGGAGAGTCCGGACGGGGGTGTCCAGCGCGTGTGTCGCCTGAGAGTGTCTAGGCTCCCCACGCCTGCCCACCAGGTCCCCGCCCCGAACCTTCTCGCGGTCCAAGTGGGCGGCGAGCCCCTCCCAGGCTCGCCCCCGCACGCCCTGCAGGGTGTAGTCGAGGCGGGAGCTGTCCTCGAGCCGGCCGTGCACGCGCGCGGAACCGTCGGGCAAGAGCTGCACCTAGCAGAGGGGCAGGGCCGGAGGGGAGCCGAGGTGCGGCCGAGGTGCGGCCGAGGTGCGGCCGAGGTGCGGCCGAGGTGCGGCCGAGGTGCGGCCGAGGTGGAGCCGAGGTGGAGCCGAGGTGGAGCCGAGGTACAGCCGAGGTGGAGCCGAGGTGGAGCCGAGGTGGAGCCGAGGTGTAGTGCGCGCTGTGCGCACCTCCGAGACGGCTGCGCCGCGGTTGTCCGGCGTGCGCATGTCCGAGTAGGACGTGTCGCACCTGTGGGGGAACACGTCCATGACATGTCGTGGACGTGTCGTGGACGTGTCCGAGCAGGGACGTGTCGCACATCAGGATCTCGAGCGACGGCCCGCCCTCGCTCGCCGCCTCGCTCTTGATGACGGTGGGGCAGTTGCCGTGCGGCGTGTGCCCGACCACGAGCCGGTGGATGCCGCTCGCCGCGAGGGATTGGACGAGGGAGGGCGGAGGCGGCTCGGGCATGCCGCTCTTGAGGAGGTGCCGCCCGAGCACGACCTACGGGGGGAGATGTGGGGAGATGTGCTGGAGATGGGGGGGAGATGTCGGGAGGTGCCGCCCGAGCACGACCGACGGCGGCCCCGACGGGACGCAGTAGTCGAGCAGAGCCGCGCCTGCGGGTCCGGAGGCAGGGGTCCGGAGACAGGGGTCCGGAGACAGGGGTCCGGAGACGGCCCAAGAGCGGGGTCGGGGAAGGCGGATGCGGCAGTCGAGCGGCGGTGGCGGTAGCACACCGCCGCGCGAGCCGGGCACGAGATAAGGGGAGATATGGGGAGATATGGGGAGATATGGGGAGATATGGGGAGATATGGGTAGCACACCGCCGCGCGAGCCGGGCACGGCGCGAGGTACGGCCGAGCTGTCGTCGCTCACCCAGCGGGGGGAGGCTGTCCACTCGCCTAGGAGAAGGTTCCTAGAAGGTTCCTAGAAGGTTCCAGTCTCGCCCAGCAGGGGGAGGCTGTCCACTCGCCTAGGAGAAGGTTCCTAGAAGGTTCCTAGAAGGTTCCAGTCTCGCCCAGCAGGGGGAGGCTGTCCACTCGCCTAGGAGAAGGTTCCTGGAAGGTTCCTAGAAGTTCCAGTCTCGCCCAGCAGGGGGAGGCTGTCCACGCGCCTAGCTGCTGCCGGTACCAGCTGTTGAGCAGCTCCGCCCACTCGACCACCTGCGCCGAGGGGGCGGTGAGGGTGGCGGTGGGGAGGGTGGCGGTGGGGAGGGGGGTGGCGGCGAGGGTGGCGGCGGCGAGGGCGGCGGTGGCGACGGCGGCGGAGGCGAGGGTGGCGGTGGGCTCGGCAGAGGCGGGCTGGGTGGCTTCGGAGGCGAGGGCGGCGGCGGGCTTGGTGGAGGCGGGCTGGGCGGCGGCGGCGAGGGTGGCGGCGGGGAGGGGCGCGAGGTGTGCAAAAGATGCGGCGCCGGCGGGCGGCCGCAGCGCCGGGTGTGTGTGGGAGGGGGATGATGCGCCCGCGAGAGGCTGTGGAGGCTCCTCCGCGCTCGGACTTGGGCAAAGGCGGCGCGCTTGTGTGTTGAACTCCCCGTGTCGGTGGTTTGCCATGCGTGCTGTGCCATGTGCGCATCCTTGGCTGTCCGTCTGGGCGCGCGTGCGAGGGCCAGGCCAGCCGCCGTGTCTCTGTGGCGCGCGAGGCTGAGCTGGCGCGCCGACACGACTCTGCCCTCGCGGCCGGGTACGCGGCCGAGAGCGACGCCGTCGGCGGAGGAGACGCCTGGTAGTCGCCGTGCAGTGTCGGGGCGTGGGGTAGGGTGTCCGGTCCTGTGTTGCTGTGGATGGGAGGGTGGCTACTGAGCTGCTACTAGAGGGCTGTGGAAGGTGTGCCGTTCGAGCATCCGCTTGAGCGTGGACGTGAGGGGTGAGATCTGAGTCGGGCGTGGACGTGAGGGGGGGGCCAGTGTGGAAGGAAGGAAGGTCACTGAGCTGCCACCGGACGGGCGCCTCCATGCACGAGCAGGTTCCCCCCGTGGATGGCGGCCAGCTGCCCCTCGTGCAGCAAGTCGTGCATGAAGCCCCCCGGCCGCACCTAGCCGCGCGTTAGCAACCACTCACCACTCCGCCCTCACAGAAGAAGGCCGTGCATGCGACGCCGCCCGGCCGCGCGCCGAAGACACAAACGACTCGCAGACCGCCTCGTCGCCCACGCGGCCGCCGCCGCCGCCAAGCAGCTGCAGCTCCGCCCGCCGGCGCTCGAACTCGCCGTCAGCGCCCATCGTGTCCTTGAGCATCCACCGAATGCGGTTCGCCAGCGTGTTGCGCTTTAGAACCTCTTCACGCGGCGGCCCTCCGTCACCGCCGCCGCCGCCGCCACTGCCGCCGCCGCCGCCGCCGCCGCCAGACGTCTCGGCCGCGCAGAGGCTGTTGAGAAAGTCGAGCGGCGAGACGCGCTTCGCCTCGGGGACCCAGTACGGCCCCGCCACCCGGTCGAGACGCCCGTCGGCTAGCTGCGCCGCGGTGAGCTCTGACGAGAGCCGCATCTTGTTGATGTCGCGGTTGCCCATGAGCAGGCAGACACGCTGCGGGTACTTGCGCTTGAGCGCGACGAGGCTGCGCGCGACGCGGATTGAGCCGCCGACCAAACCGCCCTTGTCCACCGCGTCGCCGCCAAACACAAAGAGCCAGCCGTCCCGCAGCTCAAGGTCCACGGCGCCGTCAGCGCCGTCGGTCGAGACGAGCGTGAGGGCCTCGGAGAGCTCGACGAAGGCGAGAAAGTACTCGAAGTTGCCCTCGACATCCGTGAGGAAGCAGACGCGGTCCGGGCCGAAGCCGAGCGTGGTTCGGCAGGTTGACAACGTCGTCATCCGAGCCCCTACGCTGTCCAAGGGCACGTCTGGGTGACCCAAGTTACTCCAAGCCCCCCGCCGGGGAGCGCCTCGCACAGCAACTGCGGAAAAGAATTCTTAAAACCCTCACAGAAATTTAAACAAACCTCTCACAGCTGCGGAAAAGAATTTCGCGCGCCGTCGGCCGGCTACATGTGTCTGTGTGTCGCTCGTGCGTGTCGTCATCATCTGTCTAGCGTCCACCCATACCGCGTTGGTGTCCAGTCCGAGCCTGGCTGTTCCTGAGGGAGGGTGTAGAGGATGTAGAGTGTAGAGCGCTGTAGAGCTGTAGAGATGTAGAGTGCTGGAGAGCGCTGTAGAGCTGTAGAGCTCTACATCCGCCGCGTGACGAGGCGCCTGCGTTGTAGAGCGATGTAGAGGCGCTCTACAACGTGAAATCTCTACAACAAACGCTACATCATAAGCGGCGAACGAGGCACGGTCGCTCTCCGACATGAGGCGCGTTGCACTTGCCAGTGCTGCCCTGGCCTTCTGTCTGCCCGCCCAATGGGTGGCAGGTGCCTCTGCTGCTATGGCATGCCTCACGGCTGCGACTGGCCGGCGCCTCGGCGCGTCAGCTCGGCTCGGCGTAGCGATAGTGGCCAGCGCAACTCGCCTGGACTCAACGCTCAGCCAGGAGCTCCCGCACGCGCTGGCGCGAGTCATGGCGCATGCAACGCGTCTGAATGCTCGCCTCGCCTCGCGCAAATGCGACCGTCCTCGCAGCCGACAGTCCACCGCCTGCTAAAGAAGCACAGCGACGAATGCGGCACCGGCGACACATGGCAGGCTGGTCATGACGCAGTTATAGGGTGTTGTGTGCCGTCAGAGGGACTCTCTGTGTGTCAGGGATAGTCAGGGCTGTCCATCAGAGCTTCACTAAGCTCGGAGACACCCCATTAGCGCGGCTCGACCTCTTTGAGTCACTGCCTTCCCGGCGGTTTGGCTGTAGAGCCTCTACAACAAACTCTACAACAAAATCGCGCTCTCAACTTGTCACTCGTCTCTCGGTGACGACGGCGCTGTCGCCTGTCGCTGTCTGTGTGTCTACTGTCTCCCCGCGCGAGCGCGCGGCGTCCGGGTGGAAGGCACGCCGCCATCACACAGGGATCGCCAACCGATCGATGGGCGGCTGTTTCTTTTCCTGTGCGTAGGGTTTGGGCCACCCTTTGCTTTTCGAAATTCTTTTCTCGCGATGTCCACCCCGCCGCGCCGTCGCTCGCGCCGTCTCGCCACCGCCACCACCGCCGCCCCCTCGCCAGACGAGCCGCCGCCCACCCGCCTGCTCGACCTCCCCACGGAGCTCATCTTGCGTGCCCTCTCTCACTGCGACCCCGCCGACATCGCTCGCGTCGCGGCTGTCTCGCTCCTCTTCCACGCCTCGCTCGCGGAGCAGGGCATCCGCTTGTGGGCGCAAGGGCGCGGCTATGAGCTGCCGGCGCAGCCAGAGGACGAGAGCTGCGCCGTGCGGTGGCTGTGCTTCGCTGCTTTGCTGCGCGAGTCCAACCCGCCGGCGAGGGCGGCGGGAGGCTGGTGGCACAGCCACCTCATCGACGCCGAGGGGCGGCTCTCGTCGTGCGGCACGGCAGCGGAGGGGGCGGACGAGGACGAGGAGGCGTTTTCAGGCCGTCTCGGCCACGGCGAGGACGTGCTGCGGCTCAACACGCCGACCCGCCTCCCCTCGACGCTGGGCGGCGAGCGTGCTGTGAGCGTCTCGGCTGGACTTTACCACAGCCTCGCCCTCACCGCCGACGGCGCCCTCTGGAACTAGGGCCGTGGAGACGACGGCCAGCTGGGCCATGGCAACGAGCAGGACTTGTGGCTGCCCAAGAAGGTCGAGGCTTTGGCTGAGAAGAGCGTCGTCGCCGTGTCGACTGGATACTTCCACAGCCTCGTAATCACCGCCGACGGAAGTGTCTGGAGCTGGGGCCATGGAGACGATGGCCAGTTGGGCCACGGCGACCAGCAGAGCCAGTCGCTGCCCGAGAAGGTCGAGGCTTTGGCTGGCCAGCGCGTCGTCGCGGTGTCGGCCGGACTACTCCACAGCCTCGCCATCACCGCCGACGGCAGTGTTTGGAGCTGGGGCAATGGAGGCTTAGGCAAGCTGGGCCACGGCGACTACCAGAACACAATGCTGCCCAAGGAAATCGAGTCCTTTGCTGGCCGGCGCGTGATCGCTGTGTCTGCTGGAACAAACTACAGCCTCGCCCTCACCGCCGATGGTGCCGTCTGGAGCTGGGGCGGTGGAGGCTCTGGCAGGCTGGGCCACGGCGACGGGCAGCACCAGCTGCTGCCCAAGAAGGTTGAGGCCTTGGCCGGGCGGCGCGTCGTCGCCGTGTCGGCTGGGTGCGGCCACAGCGTCGCCATCACCGCCGACGGCAGTGTTTGGAGCTGGGGCTATGGAGTCCGCGGCAAGTTGGGCCACGGCGACTACCAGAACCAGCTGCTGCCCAAGAAGGTCGAGACGTTTGCTGGCCAGCACGTCGTCGCCGTGGCGACTGGTGTCGTGCACTGCCTTGCCATCACCGCCGATGGTGCTGTCTTTGCCTGGGGCGAGGGCGAGTGCGGCTGCCTTGGCCACAGGGAGGACTTGTCGAACCAGCTGCTGCCCAAGAGGGTCGAGGCGTGGGCGTAGTGAGAAGGTCGGGGCTCTGGCGCCGCTGGTGTGCACGAGCGCGAGGCCGACTTGGCTCGCTTCTCGATCCTTTCGATCCGGAGAGGAGCGATTTACTTTTCATTTTTATAAACAAAGGAAGAAGGAAAACGGACAATTCTCTAGGGATTGTGGCCAAAGTGTTGTACACGCTAGGTCTTAATAGTATACAGGTTTCGATCCGAGGAACGACATGCTGTGGCAACGACGAGAGCTGTGCCTCGAAGACGCGCGCGAAGGGGAGAGAGAAACGACCAAACCCACCCCAACCCACCCACCCACCCACCCACCCACCCCACCCACCACCCATCACCCACCCACCCACCCACCCACTCTAGCGAGTCGCCAGCTGCCACTCACCATCCGGGGCCTACGAAGCGTTTACCCACACACCCACTTTTTCAAGAACGGCGGGGTAGAGGCACGTGGTTCGAGAAAAAACGAAACGCTGAGGTGCAGCTCGGTCAGCAACGCGTCGGTTGACCTTGAGGGCCTCCGTAAGAGCGCTGTGATACCGGCGGCCGAGTAGGTACCCCGGCCCATATAATCAAGACCGCATATCTCTCGTTGTAGCCCATGTAGAGATTTTTCAGCACCCCGTTGACGCGCAGAGCGGAGGCCAGCGCCACGGCGCCCGCGTCGTCGATGTCGTTGCGGGAGAGGTCGAGCTCGGTCAGCACCCCCCGTTGACCGCGCGCAGAGCGGAGGCCAGCGCCTTGGCGCCCTCGTCACCAATCTCGTTGTAGCAGACGTCGAGCGATTTCAGCACCGCGCTGAAAAACGTAAAAAGAATCACCGCGAATCGACCGTGCGACTCAAAGTACAAAGAAGACGTACCCCAGACTAATTCATGCACGCCCCCCTGCACCGTCCCGACTCTCAGAATTCACACTCACATCTTGAGCTCGAACCCTACCCGCCCGCTCACCGCATCCCGAATCACTCCCTTCCCTTCGTCGCCCAAATTGTTGTACTCGAGGTTGATGCTTTTCAGCACCCCGCTGACCGAGACATACTCCGCCAGCACCTTGGCGACCTCCGCGTTGATGCCCTGATGTGAGAGGTCCCACGACTCGATCTTGTTCTCCTTGTTGTCTCGCAGCGCCGCGAAGATCGCGCACCAGCCCTCCGTGCCAAGTGAGTTGCCGCGGAGGTCGACGCTTTTCAGCACCTCGCTGCCCTCGACCAGCTTGGCCAGCACAAGGGCCTCTGGCACCCCAAGGCCCTTGCCGCTCAAATCTAGCTTATCGAGCGTGTTTGCGCGCAGCTCCTTCAGCGGCACCAAGCCGAAGATCTCGAGCGATGGGCTGGCAAGCACAGCCGTCGCCAGCTGCTGCGCGGCGTCTCCCGAGATCTTGTTGCAACGCACGTCGAGGGATTTCAGCACCTCGTTGCCGCGCAGCGCCTCGGCGATCGCGGCGGCGCCGGTGGAGCCGATCTCGTTGCCGCGCACATCCAAGGAGGTCAGCACCTCGTTGACGAGAAGAGCGGATGCTAGCGCCTTGACACCCTCGTCGCTGATGTAGTTGACGGAGAGGTCGAGCTTGGTCAGCACCTCGTTGCCGCGCAGCGCCTCGGCGATCGCGGTCGCGCCAGTGGGGCCGATGTAGTTGCCGCCCACGTTCAAGCAGGTCAGCACCCCGTTGAATTTGAGGGTGGAGAACAATGCTCTGCACGGCTCATCCGTGAGACCGACCCTCGAGAGGTCACACTGCGAGAGATTCTTGCACAAGTTGAGACACCGGCCGAGCTGCTCCATGTCCCTCACTGACGGCGCCGAGATGCCCGTGAAATCGAGCATCTCGATGCCGCTCAGCTGCGCTTCGCTCATCTTGCGGTACAGCGTCTTGACCGTCTCCTTGTCCGCGCCGTTGGTGAACTCCTTGCTCTCGATCAGCTCGTCGAAGCCGTCCGGGTCGAGTGGCCAGTTGCGGCTCCCTGCGCCGTCCTTGTCGAGATCGCCGGACCCGAGATCGCGGACGAGCTTCCACTTTGCCTTGTACAGGTAGACCTTCTTGATCTGCTCGGCGGAACGGCGCTCGTACGTCGTCCAGCCCGAGTCATCGTAGCCCAGCTTGCGCTGCGTGCCCTCCGGCAGCTGCGTGAGCAGGTACACCGTCGTGCCCTGGTGCGCATACCAGAGGTCCATCGTGTTGTGCAGCGCGTGGCCGAACGCCTCCTTCTCCTTGAGCGTTCGGCTCTCCTCGTACGCCTTGCCGCCGTAGAAGGCGCGCCTCTCCTTGAGGTCCTCAAGGAAAGCCTCTCGCTCGGGACCCTCGGGCTTGGCCCCGGGCGTCTCGGTCTCTTGGAAGTACTCGGGGTCCTTCTGGTAGAGCGCCGCCCAGTCCCAGAAGACGCCCATCTCGGTGAAGCCCATCTTGGCGTACTTGGGCATCTCGCGCTCGAGGGCGGCGGCCACCGTGGCGAGCTGCTTCCCACTCGGGTCTGGGTGCTGCGGGGTGTCCCAGCAGAAGGAGACGGAGAGGATGGGCAGCACGCCATCCCGGTTGCCGTCGCCGTACAGGCTCTTGAGCTCCTCGACGCCGATGAAGGCCTCGGGCGGCAACTCCTGGCGCCGGCAGAGCACACCACCCTCTTTTGCCAGCTCGACGAGGGACGAAGCCCGGAGCAACTTGACGGTGTCCGTTGCTAGAGCCTCCCAGATGGCGTGCGGCGCCGTGTAGCGGTCGGTAGTTTTTGCCTCCGCTGCCGCCGACTCGGTCATGCTCGTGTTGCTGGCCGTAGAGCTGAGCTCCTCGTGCGGCGACGGTGCTCTGGCGAGCGGCGCCGTGTCGCGGTTGAGGTCGGTAGTCTTCAGCTTGGAGATGCAGCAACCCATTGTCTTCGGCTGCGGCGGGCAGCGCCGGGGGGGCCGTTGTGTACAAACAAGGAGGGATGCCAAGGTGGAGCTCCGGGACCGAGGACTAAGCAAGTGTCTGTGTTTGGGCGTGGTGTCCAGTGTAATGTCCACTAGCTCCGAGTAGAGGGGGCGTCCACTAGCTCCGGTACGCGGGTCCAACCCTCGGAGAACTGTGTTTACTTTAAGGCCCTTGCCCTGCGAACGCGCACCCCCGGGGCTAGGGCTTTCTTGCCCGTAACCCGATGCCAATCATCCGGCCCGCTGGGTGCGCTTCTGAGCTCCCCGGCCCTGGATGTGCGGTTACTGACTGCACTCCAAGTGCTCCAAGTGCCAAAGCGTGAATTCCCCGCCCTTTTACCCCTTTTTCACTTGAGCACTTGAGCACTGGATAGGGTCGATTCCGCATGGTACGGGACCCCTCGATCGTCTCGCCCTCCCTCACTGGTGTGTGGGAATTCGGCGTACTTGCGGCCATGCTATCACGCCTTGCGACATCCTTTCGGCGCTGCTGACCGTGCCATGGCCCATGCTGCTCAACTGACCGCCTGCATAGCTCGCGGCCTTAGTCTTCGGCTGTTCGGCATTCAGTGACGACCTGATCGTACGGCCAGTAGGGAGGTGTCCTTCCAGCGCGTGCACGCTTCTGACGCAATGCGCGTCACAAACTGCCTCGGATTGGCTGCTGGCACTCTCGAGGCTATGCCTACACAGCCTCGCGCGCATGGGCAGTCAAGAGGGACCATGCACCTTCTCAGGACAGCGCCGGTGCCTCTCTCTTGGACCGGCAAACGTGGTGGTCTCGTGTCACCGATGTGGGACCAGTGCGGCATCGCGCCATCGACAGCTCTGAACTGCGCCTCACCACTGACCGGGAAGGCCGCCAAGTGGGTCAGCACAGGTCGCACATTGTGGCAGCAGTCAGCAATGCATGTCTGATAGCTAGAGCAGCACAGCATCAGGGTCGCAGGGTCGGATCGTGTCAAGCCTCTCGCCCGGCCGGCCGCGTGCAGACGTTGGCCTGTCTGCTGTCTGGAGTGATCTGTCGGCGGTCAGTACGACCGATCAGGTTGGAGTTTTCTGATGATTGGAGGGTCTATCTGTATGTACTCCTCGAGATCTCTCCAAATCTGCCCTCTAACCAACCGTAACCATTCGGGAAGTCGGTGCTAGTAGAGAGACTAGTAGAGCCGGAGCCCCGTTTCCGCACTGCTGCACGGCGCACGGTGCACCTCCGGGGGCCCCCCCGCCTCCCCCCAGAGCCTAGAGATGGACGCGAGCCCTTTGACTTCTCCAGAGAGGACGCGAGAGATATGTCATTGGGTCATATGGGGGGTACGGCTTTATTATGTGTGCGTGGAGAAAACGGGCGATGTGATCAGACCGCGGGCCGGGCGGCCCCCCAGCCAACTGCCCAATTTCAATCGGCGCATCGGGCCAATCACAGTCTCACTCTGTCTCTCATTACTCAGTCTCAGACAGCTCTTCATCACGTTCCAGCACACTCATAGTCACACGACGATAAGCCCCGTGAACCACGACCTGCCTAACAAGAGTCCACGAGTGCGCCACACGACCCTAACCTAACGACCTAGATGCCTATCGCGGGAAATCCCCTCAGTGCATGAGGGACTGAGCCGCCCCGTGAGCCGGGGTGATTTGTCTACCTCTCAGATCCTATTCGAGCAAACGCCGGCGGGGCCCGCCCACGGGAGCCCCAGCCACATCCCGCCTGCTGCCCCCCTACGAGCGCCGCTCGAAGAGCTTCTCAATCTCCTCGAGCGACTTGTTCGCCGTCTCGGGCAGCGCGAACCAGAGCCACACCAGGCCGGCCGCCGCAAAGGCGCCGTACATCCAAAAGGTCGCCGCGGCGCCCATCGCCTGCTCGAGCGAGAGGAAGGAGGCGGCGACGACAAAGTTGACCGTCCAGTTGGTCGCGGTCGCGATTCCCACGCAGAGCGAGCGCACCGAGAGCGGGTAGATCTCCGAGTTGACGGTCCACGGGATGGGCGACATGCCTGGCGGTGGTAGGGGATGGGTTCGGGTACAGTGGGGGTAGGGGGTGGGCGACATGCCTGGCGGTGGTAGGGGATGGGTTCGGGTACAGTGGGGGTAGGGGGTGGGCGACATAGCGGGTGAGGGTGGGCGTAGCACGGCACTGAGCGCCGCGTGCACGAGGAGGTGTACGAGTGCAGTGGCCCGACCGAGGCATGCCGCCGAGTGCGTCCCGACTGAGTCGAGGAGGACCCGTGATGCGCATCTAGGGGCGGTGCGCCGAGCCCAAAGGCGAGCAAGTAGAGCACCATCCCCGCGAGGGAGAGCCAGCCCGTAGCGCCGCACACGGCCTCGTTGCCGGAGGGGGGGCGAGGGGGCGGCGCCGGAGGCGGCGCCAGCGGCGGACCGCCTGGCGGAACGGCGGCAGCGGCGGCCTCGGCGGCGGCGGCGGCGAGAGCGTCGGACGGCGGCAACGCGTCGTCGTCTGCGCCGCCCCCGAGCTCGCCGCCGCAATAGGTGTGGTCCACCCAAAAGTTGGCGCCTGGCCGCGGGCGGGGAGGGGGTGGGTGGGTGGGTGGTAGGCCCGGGCGGTGCAGTCGCGAGAGTGGTAGGCCGGTGCGCGGCTACCGCGGGGCTGCGTTGCGTGCGGCGAGGGCGTCTCTGCCCACCCTGCAGGGCGAGGGAGAGGGCGCAGAGGGCGAGCGACGAGAGGACGAGCGGCCTCCGCCCGACGCGGTCGATGAGCAGCATGCCGACGATGCAGCCGACGAGCTGCCCGCACGCGACCTGACGTGGACGCGTCCCGGACGGGTGAGGGGCGTGTGCTGGAAGGGGGGGGGGGAGGGGAGCCCGCCGCCCCCCCGCGCGGCACCGGCGCCGAGAGCCAGATGACGAACGCGCGCTCCTCCTCGCTGACCGCGCCCGAGAAGAAGGCCTGCCTCAGGATCGGCGTCGAGTAGTACATGATCGTGTTGATCCCGACCAGCTGCTGCAGCGCCTGCAGCCCGACACCATCTCTCCCCATCTCTCCCCATCTCTCCCCATCTCTCCCCATCTCTCCCCATCTCTCCCCATATCTCCCCATATGCAGCGCCTGTAGCCCGACGCCCAGCCGCAGCTGCGCCGCCACCGGCCGAACCTGTGCCACCAGCCCGAGCGGCGGGAGCTCCTCGACCCCCCCGCCGCTGGCACCGCCGCCCTCCGCACCGCATCCTCCCGCACCGCCGCCGCCGCCGCCGCCGCCGCCGCCGCCGCCGCCGCCGCCGCCGCCGCCGCCGCCGCCCTCATCGACAGGGCGGATCGGCACCGTCGCCCGGCGCAACGCCGCCTCCGCCTCGCGCTGCAGCGTGATCGCCGCCGCCATCTCTGCGATCTCGCTCTCCACCTGCTCACACCCACCGCTGTGAAGAGACGCCGTCCACACCCTCGCCACCCTCGGCCAGCTCCGCCCTCCCACCTCTGCCTCGCAGGTCGGCGTCCTCTCGCGCGAGCGCAGCATGGCCGCCCTCGCCTCGCCCCTCCGCCCCTGCTCGAGCAGCGGGCTGGGCGGTGAGCTCTGCGGATGCGAGCCTCGGCAACACCTCGGCCGCACCTCGGCCGCACCTCGGCCGCACCTCGGAGCACATCTCGGCACAATCTCGCGTCTCGGCACAATCTCGCGTCTCGGCTGCTCGACGAGCAGCAATCTCGGCGAATCTCGGCGAATCTCGGCTCGTCACGGCTCGTCTCGGCGCCTGCTCGAGCAGCCAGCGCGGCGACTCTGGCATAAAGGCCATCCCCACCAGCTGCACAACCGCGGGCACGGCCGCCAGACCGAGCATGTACCGCCAGCCCGCCTAGGCCAGACCGAGCATGTACCACTCTTCCCGGCGCCGCGGCTGAGGCAACTGCTAACGCCTCCCCTCCTCGTGCGCCGCAACCTACCCCCCCCCCCCCGGCTCACCGGCACGAGGGCGAAGGAGCCGTCGACGAGGCCCGCGAGGACCTACGGTCGGCTCCAGGCAGCTTCCGGGAAGGTTCCAGGAAGCTGCCTCGACGAGGCCGCGCGAGCACCTGCCCGCTAACAATGCACACGTTGTTGAGCGCGACGAGCTTGCCGCGCATCGCGGTCGGCGCAACCTCGGCGATGAACATCGGCACCGTCCCCGAGGAGAGGCCGACGGCCACCTATCCACGCTGCACCGTGTGAGGGAGGCGGCCTCGGCACCGCCCGAAGAGGAGAAGGGGCGGCGGCGGCCCCGACGATGACCCGGCCGAGGACGAGCGTGCCAAACGAGGCGGAGGCGGCCATGAGGAGGGCGCCGAGGGTGAAGGTGGCCGAGCCGAGGAGGATGGTCGGGCGCCGCCCCAGCCGCATATTTATCGGGCCCGAGGCGAGCGAGCCGAGCGCGGCAAAGAGGATGGTCGACGAGACGACCGCCTCCAGCTCGACGGCGCCGAGGCGAAAGCGCTCCTTGAGGAGGAGGGAGGCGCCCGAGATGACGCCGGTGTCGTACCCGAAGAGCAGACCGCCCAGGCACGAGAGGAAGATCAGCCAGTAGAGGAAGCAGCGGCCGCTGCAGAGGCCGCTGGAGAAGCCCAGCAGCGCCTCGCCGTCGTTGAGGCTGCTGACACGGCGAGCTGCTACTTCCGGCTGCCCCGCCTGGCTGACGGAGATGCCGCGTAGGCTGCCGGACACCGCGCGGCGGGCGGGCATCAGCGGCTCGGCCAGGGCCGCCGTGGTCGACGGGCGAACCTTGGCGTACGCGAGGGAGGGTCGTAAAAGAAATTTACGTTCACCCCACACTACGCACGGTCCCTGATCGTCCTTACAAGATCCTGCTCGTGCAGGTGGGGACCCTGTCCTTCTCCCACCCCTTGTTTGGCGTGCCCGTTTTATTTATTTATTTACGCACGGGACTGGCGCGCACTGGCACTAACACAGGTACACCTGGTAAAAGAATTTTACAAAAAAATTATGTAAAAATCGCAAACCCTGTCAGCAGAGTCTCCTACGGGAATGTACGTAAGAGCTACATACAAAAAAAGTGGAACCAGAAGAGGGGGGGGGACGAGTTGGCGGGACGAGTTGGAGCGCGAGGGCGGCGAACGAATTGGCACAGAGCTCAGAGCCGACCAGTCGATTGCCGTGGGCGTGGCCCGTGGTACTGCGTTCGCTGCCGCTGGCTGCTGCCTGCCGCCGGCTGAGGGAGGGTGTAGAGGATGTAGAGTGTAGAGCGCTGTAGAGCTGTAGAGATGTAGAGCACTCTGGAGCGCTGTAGAGCTGTAGAGCTCTGCATCCGGCGCGGGACGATGTGAGTCCGATGTAGAGCGATGTAGTCTAGAGCGCGATTTTGCTGTAGAGTTTGTTGTAGAGGCTCTACAGCCAACCCGCCGGGAAGGCAGTGACTCGAAGAGGTCGAGCCGCGCTAATGGGGTGTCTCCAAGCTTACTGGAGCTCTGATGGACGGCCCTGGACTATCCCTGACACACAGAGAGTCACTCAGGAGTCACTCTGACGGCACACAACACCCTATAACTGCGTCATGACCAGCCTGCCATGCGTCGCCGGTCTGGTCGCCGGTGCCCCATTCGTCGCTGTGCTTCTTTAGCAGGCGGTGGACTGTCGGCTGCGAGGACGGTCGCATTTGCGCGAGGCGAGGCGAGCATTCAGACGCGTTGCATGCGCCATGACTCGCGCCAGCGCGTGCGGGAGCTCCTGGCTGAGCGTTGAGTCCAGGCGAGTTGCGCTGGCCACGATCGCTACGCCGAGCCGAGCTGACGCGCCGAGGCGCCGGCCAGTCGCAGCCGTGAGGCATGCCACAGCAGCAGAGGCAACTGCCACCCATTGGGCGGGCAGACAGAAGGCCAGGGCAGCACTGGCAAGTGCAACGCGCGCCTCATGTCGGAGAGCGACGCACCGTGCCTCGTTCGCCGCTTATGATGTAGCGTTTGTTGTAGAGATTTCACGTTGTAGAGCGCCTCTACATCGCTCTACATCGGACTCACATCGTCCCGCGGCGGATGTAGAGCTCTACAGCTCTACAGCGCTCCAGAGCGCTCTACATCTCTACATCTCTACAGCGCTCTACACTCTTCATCCTCTACACCCTCCCTCAGGCCGCCGGCTGCCGCTGGCTGCCGGGCGCCCGCCGCAAATGGAAGACGAGGACTACGTGGTGGCGTCGGCCGCGGGAGCCGCTGGCACACGAGGTGCTCGCCCCTCCGCCGCGACGCGGTGAGGCACAGAGAATGGAGAGCCGAGCGCATCGGCGCATTGTGCCATCGCGTTGCGGTCAGGGCCTCGGCGACGGAGAGCGGGGCGGAGGAGGATGAGGCCGGTACCATTTTGTGTAGGAACGTAGGGGCGGAAAACTAGAAAGAAAGCAGACGAACCCATGTGCCATGAGGGATGGGGGAGGACAGGCGGGTCCCTACCTGCACGTAGCACGAGCAGGATTTTGGAAGGACGATCAGGGACACAGGGGAACGGGAGTGGGGAGCGCAGGGGCAGAAAGAAAGAAAACAGACAACCCAAGGGAGCGCAGGGGTGGCACACTAATTTCGGAGAATTTCTTTTCCCACCAACCATACATGCCATGTCTGTGTGTATGTCCACCTCGCCCGCCCGCGCCAGCGCCCCGCCCCGCACGCCGCCACCTCCGTCGACGGAGCGCGGCGGCGACGTCCCTGCAAGCATTCGGAAGGCCGCCACGGATGGCCAAGCGGGAGCGGTGCTGTCGTGGCTCGACGGCGGGGGGTGGACGCGACGTTCGAGTACACCTTTGGTGACGGCTCGTATGCGAGCGGCGTGACGCTGCTGATGGTCGCGATGGGCAATGGCCACGCGGAGCTGGCCGATGCGCTTCTGCGGCGCGGTGCGGATGTCTCGTTGCAGAACGGCAACGGTGGCACCGTGCTGATGTTCGCCGCCGCGAACGGCCACGAGAACCTGGTCGAGCTGGCATTGCGGCACGGCGCGGAGATCGACGAGAAGAACAGCGACGGCGACACCGCGCTGATTCTCGCCGCTGCCAACGGCCATCCCGCCGTGATGCTCCGCCTGCTGCGGGCGGGCGCAGACATGAAGCTGCGCGACGTGGACGGTGAGACAGCGCTGCAGATTGCCAAGGAGGGGGGGCACACCGAGTGCGTCGAGGCCGTCAGGACGTATCTCGGGGAGATGACGGCAGCTCGGAGCAAGGCGCCGTCGGCCGAGGCGGGCGGCGCAGGGGCGGGCGGCGCACCCGCAGGCGAGGCGGCGGCGGGCGCCAGTGCTGCTCACTCTGCGTTGAGCGTCGAGGGTGGAGCGGAAGCCGCGCCGAGCAGCGAGACGGTGCCTGAGGAGGTCGTGCTAGCGGCTCGGCGAGGCGACGAGGAGGCGGTGCTGGCGTGGCTCGACGGTGTCGGGTGTGTCGACGCGACGTTCGAGCACACCTTTGGTGACGGCTCTCGTGAGAGCGGAATGACGCTGCTGATGCTCGCAATGCTCAAAGGCCACGCGGAGCTGGCCGAGACGCTTCTGCGGCGCGGTGCGGATGTCTCGTTGGAGGACAGCAACGGTTGCTCCGCGCTGAGCCTCGCCGCCGCGAACGGCCGCGAGAAGCTGGTCGAGCTGGCGTTGCGGCACGGCGCGGAGATCAATCAGAGAAGCACGGTCGGCGTCACTGCGTTGATGGACGCCGCCCAGGAAGGCCACGAGCAGATTGTCGACACGCTGATCCGGCACGGCGCGAAGATCGACCATCAGGACAATGACGGCGATACCGCGCTGATTCAGGCCGCCGCCTTCGGCTACCCCACCGTCGTGCGTCAGCTGCTGCGGGCGGGCGCAGACATGACGCTGTGCGCTAAGAAGGGCAAGACCGCGCTGCAATGTGCCAAGGAGAAGGGCCACGCCGAGTGCGTGCGCGCCCTCGAGGAGCATGCGGCGGCCAAGAAGGCGGCCGAGAAGGCGGCGAAGGAGGCGGCGTGGGCTGCGGGCGCAGCGGAGAGGGAGGCGCAGAGGGCGGCGGCGGAGAAGGAGGCGGCGCGGCACGCCGAGGAGCTGCTGGCGGAGGTTGAGGCGGAGAAGCGCGCCAAGGGCAAGAAGGGCAAGAAGAAGAAGAAGGGCGGAGGGGCGGGTGCGGCTGGGCCGTCGCAGGAGGCGGAGGAGGGTGCCGAGGCGCCGTCGGAGGTAGCCGAGGCTGCGAAGAAGGCCGAGGAGGAGAGAATGATCAGGCTTCTCGAGAAGTGCCACGAGGAGAGGATGCGGTTCGGCATCACGGCGGAGAGCCAGGCAGCGGCGTCGGCAGCGGTGGCCGAGGCGGTGCGCTTGGACGCTGAGGCGGACGAGGCGGAGGAGGAGGCGGAGGCGGACAAGGCGGAGGAGGTGGCTGCCGTGGCGGCGCTGGCGGCTGCCGAGGTGGCGAGGGCGGAGGCCAGGGCGGCGCATGCGGAGGCCAGGGCAGCGTTGGAGGAGGCCGAGGCGGCGTTGGAGGAGGCGGCGGCTGCTGCGGAGGCGAGGGGTGCCGCTGCGGCCGCGTCGATGGATAGGGCGGTTGCAGCCAGGATGGCGGCGGATGCGGCCCAGGAGCGCTCATAGAGCTGCTCCTGCTGAGAGGCCACGGCCGCTGAGACGCAATATTTCTTGTGCCCACGCGCTCAGCGCGGCGCGGGCGGGGGATCATTGTGTGCGGGTTGTGTCTGGAGGGAGGGAGTGGGGTGCCGGAGCAGGTCTGTTCACCGCGACGTGCACTGGGCCTTGCACTTTGAATGCCGTGGGGCTCCTGCCCGTGTCCGGGCGCGGAGATGCGAGGGTTGCCCCCCCTTGCCCCACCACTTTCGACTTTGTGTGTGTGGAGACCTTTTCTTACCCCTTTCCTTACCTGTAAAAGAAAGACATACGCAGGGAGGATGTGAGGAGTGAGGTCTCTCTCTCTACTCCTCAACTCTGTCTCTTGATTTCTACGGGGTGTGGACTGTGGAGTCTGGACGAGACCGTGTATGAGAGTTGACCAGGGGTTGTGCGCCGGGGCCCTCCTGCTCGGCTCCAGCCAGTAGACAAGTCTTGTCATCAACAGAGGAGAAGGATCTGACCTCGGGGCCGATGTGACCAAGCGCTGGTAGCGTGGTTTTACCTCACACCCATGGTCTCACAGTGTGCCGGCAGTCGCCGCGAGCAGTGACCAGTGTCGCTCACACAAGCCGCAGCACAAGTGACTGAGGGCCAGTGAGGGCGAGCCCATCGCTGTCACAGCTGACCTGTGGCAGCCACACAGTAGGGTGTGTCAACTGTGCAGAGTGTGTGAGCAGCAGAGGAGCTGCTCTCCAGGCTTCAGGCGCAAAGAGCTGCATGCCACCGAAGGCGCTGTCGAGGTTCGCCGAGCGCGGCGCAGGTTGGAGGAAGCCGTCACCGACGAGCGCGTTGGACTTTTCACTCCGGATAAAGACGGGGACACAGCGGACGGTGCGGGGTGTGTCCCCGTCATAGCGGCGAGGCGCGGGTCCGTCTGTGGCGAAGTGGGTCCCTGCTGCTCCTAATCTCTTCGTACATCCTCCTGCTGATCTCCGCAACGTCCTGCTCCCTGGCCCTCCCTCCCTCGTCTCGCCCTGCGCGACTGCTCCGCCTCACCGTCGTCTGCCCTGCGTCGTCTGGTGACGGGTCCTCCATAGTCGGTTGAGGTCGCCGCCCTCCTCGTGCCTCTTCCCAACGTTCCCTCGGCGGTCGGTGCCGTCTGGTCCGACTCCGCCGCCCCCGGGTCTGCCCTGCCCTCGTCTGCACTAGCTTCTGCTTCGTCATCACTGGCGCCTCTCCTCTTCTTTCTCCTCTTCTTGTATGCTTTGTACATCGCGTCGATTCCTTTTCGCGTGAGCACCACCCTGAAGCTCGCCCAGCAGCCTTGAAAAAAAACTGCGCTTCTTCCTTAAAATCCTAGTGTAGTGCGGCGGCGTGCCGTGTGCGTCTTGCACTTGGCACTTGCAGCGCAGCAGGGCCGCAAACACGGAGGCCCACAAAGCACAATGTGCTCAATGGTTGATGCGCGGTCTCGACACTCGCCACCGCCAGAGCTGCAGCTCGCAGCTGACACGAACTGTGATAAAGCTTAAAGGATTAATTTGCCGTAAGTTAGCGTAAGGACGAGCTCGTTCTTCTTCTTCTTGGTGTCTGTGGTGAGAAAATTCTTTGGCCTCATGACTCACAGCTCACACGCGGACGTGCTCTTCAATCCACCGGCTGCGCTAGAATCGCCACCGCCGAGTGCGAAAAGATACCGCCATTCCCGTACACGAGCGCCCGCCGCACGTCCCCCACCTGCCTTTTGGCACTTGGCGCAGCACCTGCAAAAGAAATCCATAAGCGGCGGGGATAGCCGTTGAGGAGAAAGGGCGCAATATCTTTCTTGAAAGCCCCGACCGAATCGCGCGAGGGAGGGTCGTAAAAGAAATTTATAGCCTTGTGCTGGCCGTTTTCTTTCTTTATTTACTAGGCACGGGACTGGCGCGCACTGGCACTAACACAGGTACACCTGGTAAAGAATTTTACAAAAAAAGTGCAGAAGAGGGGGGGGGGACGAGTTGGCGGGACGAGTTGGAGCGCGAGGCGAGGGGCGGCGAATTGGCACAGAGCTCAGAGCCGACCAGTCGATTGCCGTGGGCGTGGCCCGTGGTACTGCGTTCGCTGCCGCTGGCTGCTGCCTGCCGCCGGGCTGCCGCTGGCTGCCGGGCGCCCGCCGCAAATGGAAGACGAGGACTACGTGGTGGCGTCGGCCGCGGGAGCCGCTGGCACACGTCACACGAACGAGGTGCTCGCCCCTCCGCCACGACGCGGTGAGGCACAGAGAAAGAATGGAGAGCCGAGCGCATCGGCGCATTGTGCCATCGCGTTGCGGTCAGGGCCTCGGCGACGGAGAGCGGGGCGGAGGAGGATGAGGCCGGTACCATTTTGTGTAGGAACGTAGGGGCGGAAAACTAACTAACTAGAAAGAAAGCAGACGGACCCATGAGGGATGGGGCGGCGAGAGGAGTAAAAGAATTTCGCCTGGACAACACTCGGCACGGGAGGAGGAGGAGGGATAACAGAGGTAACGAGGGGACAGGCCAACAGCCAGTGGGACGAACGAGGGACGCGACGGCGGCCCAAGCGGGAGGGAGCGGAGACAGTCGGCAGCGAGCGAAGTGGGTGAGACTGATGATGCTCCTTCGACTTAGGGAGCGGTTCAGCTGCTGGGCGGGCTTCAGGCTGGTGCTCACGCGAAAAGGAATCGACGCGATGTACAAAGCATACAACAAGAGGAGAAAGAAGAGGACGGACATCAGTGATGACGAAACAGAAGCTAGCGCAGACGAGGGCAGGGCAGACCCGGGGACTGGGGAGCCGGAGCAGACGGCATCGGCCGCCGAGGGAACGTTGGGAAGAGGCACGAGGAGGGCGGCGACCTCAACCGACTATGGAGGACCCGTCACCAGACGACGCAGGGCGGACGACGGGGAGGCGGAGCAGACGCGCAGGGCGAGACGAGGGAGGGAGCAGGATGTTGCGGAGATCAGCAGGAGGATGTACGACGAGATTAGGAGCAGCAGGGACCCGAGGGACCATGTGGAAGACGGCTAGTGCTAGTCCCCCATCGGGAGGACGACCCCGGCTAGTCGCCGACCACACCCACAAAGAACCCTGCACAAAGACCGCAGGGCGGGGACCTGTTCCTTTTTACCCATCTCCTAGTAGAGGTGTCCGTTTTATTTTTCGGCACGGGAGTATTGGAATAATACGTCCTATCATTCACAGCTGCAAGCCCGCCTGAGTCGGAAAGCAGTTTTTGCTATCATTCACAACCGCCTGAGTTCGGGCAAACCCCGGAAAGTGGGTCAAAAATGACCACCGACACGTGTAGGCGCGTATCTTAGCTAAGGCTCGCGCCCTGACGTGTAAGTGCTCATGTGCACCGAGCCCATATACGCACCTGCATGTGTGGACGCGAGTATTAACTAAGATGAGCGCCCACGCATGAGGATGCGCGTCTGCGTCCAGGTAGCCCAGATACGCGTCTTCGTGTCTGAGCGCTTATCTTGAGTAAGGCTCGCGCCTACACGTGTCGGTGGTCATTTTTGACCCACTTTCCGGGGTTTGCCCTGAGTTCGTGGGGCCGAGCTTTGCTTTGACATCGAGCAGGCTCTGCCCTGGCCCTCGCCCCTGCCCCTCCGCTGGCCAGCGAGAGCGACTCCCGCTCCCATCCCACTCACACGTGCGTCGACGCTGCTTCGTGGGCGCCTGCGCCCCCTCCACTCGTAGACCACACGCCTCTCCCACCGACGCACAAACGCAAGCAAGCAGCGCCCCAACACATGCCCCGCCACTGTCACACACCATCCCCGGCGCAAATTTGGGGCGGCGTCTTCGGCGGCGCGCGCAATGCTTCGGTCTTCCTGGCAGCCGGGACGGCGCTCATCTTCCCACTACGAGAGATTCGCTCTTCTGTCGACGGCCGCCGCTCCCTCCTCACCGCCACCGCTGCAGCCGCCCGGACGCCGCCCGCGCCCCCGCGCCGCCGCTCGTACCGCGGCCTCCGCAGCCTTTACCGCCGCCGCCCTCCGCCGCCCTCCGCAACCCTCCGCCGCCGCCGCCTTCTTCTAGGGACCGCCGCCTCCGCCTGTCCGCCTCCTCTGCCAAACCGCCTCCTCCTCTGCCGTCATTTTCGTTTATCAGCCCCTTCGTCGCCGAGCGTCCTACCGCCCCCTGCTGCCGCGTGTCCATGCCCTCTCATTCCAGACCCCGTACATCTCCACAATGCGCATATAGCTGTTTGTGCATTCCATCATGCAGCGGCCGTGCTGACGCTCACCATGGTCGTCGCAGGTTCATCGATGACGCTCTACATACGCTGGTTTGCTTTGGCGGCCCTCGCGGCCGGGTCGCTCTCTGCGTCGGTGTGCGCGCCCACGCCAGACCCCTCGTGTCGGAATCGCGCATCGCCCAGCGCTCCTCACGCCCCTCGTCAGGTGCAGGACCAAGACGGGGTCGGGGCGACCGATCGCACTCCCATGTTTTCTCCGACCAACCTCATGTTTTCGGGTTTGCCCCCGCCGGACCCCGACCCGCCCAACCCGCCCAAACCATGGGAGTGCCCCGTGCACAAGTTCCCAGAATACGACTTCAAGAAATGCTCCTGCCCTCCTTGCAAGAAAAACGCTGACGGTCGCTGGCACTCGACTGGGAACCCCAGCGGCACCGCCGCCGACCTGCCGTTCCCCCGGGTGCGGAGGGAGTGGCGCGAGCACACCGAGGATGAGATCGACAGGTACGCGTGCGCTCTCAACGTCATGAGCACCATCTCGACCGAGGCTGGACGAAAGTGCTACGGCCGCACGTACGTCTACTTTCCCGACATTGTCATGAAGCACGCGTGCGTTGCATCGGACCCGCGCGGCGACCAGGGCCACCGCGGGCCAGAGTTCATGCTGTTCCACAAGTCGACGTTGCTGACCTACGAGGGGTCGATCCTCGCCATCGACCCGAAAATCGGCGCGATCCCCTGGTGGAACTTGCCGCTGGACAGCGCGCCTGTCCTCAACGTCGACGGGACTGTGAACGTCTCGGCGGGGAAGTACTACTGCCCTAACGCTTCCTCCCTCCCCTTCGGTGTGGGTTCGCCTAACGACGACCCTTCCGTAGCAAACCCGGGCTGTGACCCGGAGAAGTACATCTGGTCGGACACGTACTTCGGCGAGCAGCTCGGGTCCGGCCCGAACTATGAAGTCACGAATGGGCGCTGGCGGTACCGGACGATGTCTCGCTGGGGCGACTTCGACACCACGTACTGGTCGCGGGATGACAAGCACGATGTCAACAACGAGTGCATCGTCAACATGTGGACGAAAGTGCTACGACCAGTGCCCTCGACCGTTGGACGGACCATCATCAAAGGCGTCGGCAAGGCCAGTAACATACTGTTTGGCGGGAGCGGGCGATCGCAGCAGGACTCCCTGATCCGGTACACGCAGCACGACTTTGACGCGTGCGCCAACTCCAACAACACGCGCAACTGGATCGAGTGGCAGAACTGCCAGGAGGAGAACGAGTTCGGCACCCTCGAAGGCGTGTACTGCCCGGATGAGAAGGAGACGTGCACGCAGCAAGACCTCAAGAAGGTTTACGCCCTGCACTCGACGACACATGACAAGCTGGGTGAGATTGGTGACGTGACGACCTCGCCGTCGGACCCCGCCCTCTTCTTCTCCTACCACGCCTACATCGACAAGAACTTCATGGCGTGGCAAGAGAGCATGATGGACACTGGGCGGATGACCGACCCTGTCAAAAAGGACCTTGGACATCACGACAAGAGCGACCCGCCGGACCTAACGAACAAGAACTACTTTGGCTACCCGCGCCAGGCAACCCACGAAGAATGGCTGGCCAATGTGGAGGCATTCGAGAAGGTTCCGTTCATCGAGGGGATGGTCGAAGCGTCGAACCAGGGGATGGAACTGAGGGGCTACGTCAAGCCGGTCGAGGATTTCAAACACTTTGACTTGCAGCAGTGGATAGATCTGCTTGGAATTCACCATGTTCACGCTGGCGTCCCCACCGATGATTCCGTGACCGTGTACGACGGAGACTTGGCGCATCCCAACTTTCTTGGGCCAGCCTGCTCCAGCGCCACCAATGTCCTCTCCCCGGACTTTTGGACTTTGACCAACCCAAGCTTCTCGATGGAGAGCGGAAAGGCGGCTGCGGGGGCTGTTGGCGGCGGAGGAGGCGGCCCCCATCTCTTCAACCCCACCTTCTCGTTGGCGTGCACTTCGCCACAATGGCCGTCCCCCAAGCCTGGATCCCTGACCTACAACCTCACGCAAGGCGCCAGGACGCACTCCACGTTGGGCACTGTTATCTACATGACACAGTACCACGACACAAAGTACCGCCCCGATGGACTTCTCCGCGGCGACCAGGCCGTCCCAACCCTCCCGTGGATCCCAGGGACTCTCCTGCAAGACATCGCCAATGGCGGGATGCCGTTCCGCGACATCTTCCCCGGTTACGACGGAGGCAGGTTTGGGTACTCGAACAAGGAGATCATGGAGTGGGGCATGCCGTGCCGCAATGGCCGTGTGGTCAACGACACAGACAAGCCGTGCTCGCCTTACAGCTACAGCGCTGTGCAAAGGCCGTTTGACGAGATTATGAAATCCGACGCCTACTACACGGACCTCCACAATGGCCGCTACAGCGCTGGGAAGATAATCCCGGTGTGCAACGTGTACAACACGAAGGGCGAGGCGTCCGTGCTGGCCACCCTGGGCAAACCGTGTCCGAACGAATGCGGCGCATGCTGCTGCGGGGAGCCGAACACGCCACCCCCAGCGCTGGACCACGTTTGCCATTTCCCGCGCAGCGAGGATGGCACGGGCGACTGCAGCCTGTACACGCCGCCCTGAGGGCGAATGATCTGACTTCAGTCATCAGGGTGCCGAAAATGCCTTCAATGGCCATACACCCTCCGCCTCGTCCTACAGGAAATTCCATGACGTTCGACGAGTACTAGGATGGCATGTGCGAGCTCGGCGCGGGGCATGAGACACAGAGCTGGACCTGATCCTGCATGAAGGACATGATAGAAAGCATGAAGCATTACATACGAAAGAGAGGCTCCACGAAAAAAAGAAATTAGACGCTGTGGCCGCGCCGCCGCAGCTCAGGCGTCAGGGCCGGAGGGAGGCCCACAAGCCACATATGTTGCCTGTTGGCGCGGTCGGCCAGCATGCTGACGAATAAGGACGTTCTTCTTTTTCGGTTCTTGGTGTCTGTGTGTGAGAAAATTCTTTGTCCTCATGAGGATGTCATGACTCACACTTCACACGCGGACGTGCTCTTCAATCCACCGGCTGCGCTAGAATCGCCACCGCCGAGTGCGAAAAGATACCGCCATTCCCGTACACGAGCGCCCGCCGCACGTCCCCCACCTGCCTCTGGCCGGCGGTGCCCAGCAGCTGGTCGCACGCCTGCCGGGCGCGGGGAGGGTCGGGGCTGGGGCTCTCGCAGCCTGTCTGCGCGGGGAGGGGTCGCGGGGCAGGTGTGTTCGCGCCTCGATGACGTTGTACATGGCGGGCACCTCCCACGGCGCGCCAAAGCCAAGCAGGCCTCCGTGCGTGTTGACAGGCAGAACCTACGGGGTGGTGAGCCAGTGGCGAGCCAAGGACACGTCGGACGCGTCGGATGCGTGCTCTTCTCCTCTTCTCCTCTCCTCTCCTCTTCTCCTCTCCTCCATTCTCTTCTCTTCTCTTCTCTTCTCCTCTTCTCCTCTATGCTGCACCGACGGCTCGTACCCCTCCGCCTGCGTCGCCGCGTGCGCGCGCTCGACCCAGCGGCCGCCCTCCCCCTTGCGCGCAAGGCCGACCGCCTCGAGCGCACGCACGTAGCAGATCGGGAAGCAATCGTACAGGCCGAACCAGTCGATGTCGCTCGGCAAGAGCTGCGCCTCGGAGTAGGCGGAGCCGGCGGCGTGCTCGCAAGAGAAGACCTCGTCGCTGATGCGCGGCGGCGGGTAGAGCGGCCCGCTCGCCTGGTAGTAGCACGCGCAGCCTTCATTCACCATGGCGGCGTAATCAAGGAGAGCGGGCCGCTCTCGCCTCTCCCCCCCCGAGCACGACGACGCCACCCCGCGCGGCAAACGGGCCGAGCTGAGGGGAGGCGACGCCGCTCGGCGAAGAGAGCGCCTACGGCCCCGGACGTGTCGTGGACGTGTCCCGGATGCGGCGTGCGCAGCCAGACTGCGGCCGCGCGTCGTGGCCGAGCGTCGCGTCGATAAAGTTGGAGTCGGCGACGATGAAGGCGGCGCCGCCGTCCGCGCGGCGTGCGCACTCGAGCAGGTTGGTCGCGGGGGCGACCGGGCGCGAGGCGAGCACCTCGTCGAGGCTGAGGGGGGCCTGATCGCCGCTGGAGGCGTGAAGAGGCGCCGTGTCACACTCGCGCCATCGGGCCGAGGCTGAGGCGGCGCCTCGGTGAGGGAGAGCGGGTGGCGCATCGCCTGGCGCGACGCGAGGACCGGCACCATCGCCAGCTGCTCGCGCGTGAGGTCCGACTCCTACAGGGAGGCTCCATCTCTCCGAGGTCTCCTCACGTCGGCTGCTGCCCGCGCGTGGGGTCCGGCTCCTCCATCTGCCACCGCGCCACCCGGTCGTACCCGTGAGGAATCACGGGCGACGGCAGCGAGCCGTCCGGATCGGCGCAGCCCGCGTCCGCGCGGCGGAGGAAGTCGGCCGTCGGCATCGACGAGACCGCGTCTCCCGCCACAACCGCTACCGCATTGCACCGCTCCACCCGAACCATCCGCGCCGCCTCGAGCAGCGCAGAGATGGGACCCGCACCGCCCGTGTCGATGGTGCGCATGCGAACGCCACGGTGCGGCAGCATTCCGGTGGCGGTCGCGAGGGCGTGAGCGTGCATGAAGCGGTGGTGCGAGAGCGACGGCACCGCGACGAGACCATCCAGGTGCTTCATCGAGAGGCCGCTTGCCGAGAGAGCGAGGTGCAGTGCGCTCTCCATGAGCGACGAGGCGGACTGGCCGAGCGCGCCCAGCGGCGTGCAGCCGGTGCCAACGATGCGGACCGTGCGGCGAGGGCGCATCGTCGCCAAACCTCCTGTATTGCCTAGCCTCCCGTCGAGAGACAGTGAGCGCAGCTGAGAGAGGTTGCGACGCGAGCGGCGACGGCTGGGCGGAAGCGCCAGGGAAAAGAATTCTTTGCACTCGCGCCTCTCAAAGCACAAGCGCCTGCGCCTGGCAAAGAAAAGGTAGGCCCCGGCGGGCACATTGGAAGACGTACAGATATGGAGGATATGGCACATTGGCGGCGAGGCGAGCCAGAGGCGCCGCACGTGGACGCGGTGTTACGAGGCGACGAAGCGGCGGTGCGTTCGTGGCTCGAGAGAGGCGGGCGAGCAAACACCGCGCACGAGTACGGCGAGGTAACCGGCGTTACCCTGCTGATGGACGCTGCCGGCCAGGGCCACGAGCGGGTGGCTGCCTTGCTGCTGCAGCACGGCGCTCAAGTGAACCTGCAGAACAGCGACGGCGACACCGCGCTGATGCTCGCCGCCCAGGACGGCCACGAGCGGGTGGTCGAGCTGCTGCTTCAGCGCGGCGCGGAGGTCGAGATGCAGGACAGCAATGGTGACACCGCGCTGATGCTCGCTGCTCTCAAAGGCCACGAGCGGGTGGTCGAGCTGCTGCTGCGGCACGGCGCGGAGATCAAGAAGCAGGATAGCAAAGGCTGGACCGCGCTGATGCTCGCCGCCACCCACGGCCACGAACGGGTGGTCGAGCTGCTGCTGGAGCGCGGGGCAGAGATCAACGTGCAGGACAGCAGAGGCGTCACCGCGCTGATGGGCGCTGCTCTCAAAGGCCACGAGCGGGTGGTCGAGTTGCTGATTCGGCACGGCGCGGAGGTCAACGTGCAGCAGAGCGACGGCCTCACCGCGCTGATTGGCGCCGCCATCCAAGGCCACCTCCCCATCGTGCTCTGCCTGCTGCAGGCGGGCGCGGATACAAAGCTGCGCACTGAGACTGGCAAGTCCGCGCTACAGATGGCCGAGCAGGAGGCGGCCAGGCCTGCGACGACCGACGCCACTACTTCAACTGAGGACCACGCCGGGTGTGTGCGCGCTCTCACTGAGCACGCAGCGGCTGTGAGAGAGGCCGAGGCGGCAGAGAAGGCGGCGGAGAAGGCGCTCGAGGCCAAGAGGCGGCGCGAGCAGCGCGAGCGGGAGGAGGCAGCCGCGGCGCGAGAGCGCGAGCAGGCGGCAAGCAGACGGAAGGCAGAGCGGGCGGCGGACGAGGCGCGGCGGGCGGCGGACGCTGCGGCGCTGGAGGAGCATAGGCGAGCCATCGCGGCGGAGGCGGAGGCGAAGCTGGCCGCTGAGCGCGCGGCAGCAGAGGAGACGCTGCGGGCGAGGGTGGCGGAGAAGCTTGCGGCTGAGGAAGAGCAACGAGAGGAGCAGCGGGCGGCGGCAGCTGCTCGCAACGCGGCTCAGGCAGAGGCGGAGCGGCGCGAGAAGGAGGCTGCAGACAAGAGGGCGGAGGAGGAGAAGGCGAAGCGGCTGGCGAAGGCGGCCGAGAAGAAAGCGGTTAGGAAGGAGGCAAAGGAGAAGAATAATAAGGCCAAGAAGGCGCCGCCTGCCTTCAAGCTCGAGGAGGAGCGGAGGGCGAAGGCTGCGGCAGAGCTTCGCGATCAGGAGGAGAGGGCGGTGCGGCTGGCTGCTGAGCAGGAGGCGGCGAGGCGAGCGGAGCGCGAGGCGGCAGAGCGAGCGGGCGCGGCGGAGCGGGCAGCGTTGCGAGAAGCTACGGAGCTAGTAGAGGCGCTGCGCCGGTCAGAGGTGGATGCGGAGGAGGCGGCGCTGGCGCGTCGGGTGTCGCGGTGCGAGGAGGCGGTGAGCAGCGAGTCGACCGGCGGCGGCGGGGACTTGCAGCGGCGTGTCGATCGGCTGGAGGCGAGCCTCGGCGCGGCGACCGAGGGTAGCCTCGAGGAGCGGGTCGGCGCCATCGAGCGCTTGATCGGGCCAGAGGCGGCAGAGTCGGCAGAGCAGCCTCTGCCAGTCACTGAGCCGTTTGCTGCCGTCTCACTAGCGGACGCCGGCCTCGACACGGGGCGGCCGGTTGCCCCCGAGTCCACCATGGGAGGCGAGACGTCGTGCATCATATGCTTCGAGCGGCCGAAGTCTCACCTCGCGGTGCCGTGCAGCCACTTGTGCGTGTGCGGCCCATGCTCCGAGCTGATGCGAGAGTGCCCGTATTGCCGCGAGCCAGTGATGATGTGGCTCGCCCCGCGCCCTGTGTGATTGGAACCACAATACGTATCGGTTGAACCGGCGAATTTTGACCGCGCAAGACAAAAGCAAGGGGGCTCTAAGTACTAAGAGGGGAGTGATTCTGAGATCAGGTTGGGCGACTGGCAGACATTTCAAAAATTTGGCGCCGCAGGCGCCCGCTGCGTGCCCACCATGCTCCATGGTTGGGCGCGCAGCGAGGAAAATTTTGCGCTCTCGACAGCCTTTTCTAATAGGAAAATGGCCTCTACTCGGCGCCATACCGCTTGTCGGCGCACAGCGGAGTTCGCAAGCCGGACCTGCTGCCTTGTTCCCTTCTACGTACACTTTCAGAATGGAGGCTCAAACGCAGCGCAGGGCTCAGACCAAGTGCAAGTCGATTCGTACCAAAAAGTAGACAGTGCCAAAACCGCGGAACCGAAAATGGCGTTTAATTTCGCGCACCTGCTGTCCGCCGCCTGCGGCGGCGCTCCGCACCGCTTGAGGCGCCTGCGGCGCCCCTGGCGGCGCGCTGTCCGCGCGCCCCTCTGTGGTTTTCGTGGGGGGCTCGGCTCGTAAGTCTCGATTTGTACCGGATTTCGACGTTAGTGGCAAAACTGCGGAACCGAAAATGGCGTTTAATTTTGCGCACCTGCTGTCCGCCGCCTGCGGCGGCGCTCCGCGCCGCTTGGGGCGCCTGCGGCGCCCCCCTGGCAGGTGGCAGCAGTGTGTACGGCTGCGGGCGGTGCGCCCAGTAGCAGTACACAACCGGCGCTCTATGGCGTGCTCCGGGGGAGCACGACTACGCAGTCGTGGCTTCCACACGCGAGAGAGTGGCTTCTATATTTACGAAAACATTGGGCGTCCCTAGTGCCGCATCCATAAGAAGTGACGTCACGGTTCCAGGAGCGCTGGCGGCACAGCTTAGAGTGGCAGCCGAGCGCCGGCCACGACTATCGAGTCGCCGTCGCGGAGCTGAGGGCTGGCCGACGGGTGGCGCGGTCTTCCTCCCAGCGCCACCCATCGGTCAGCCCTCAGATCGATCGATCGGCGCTCAAAGTCGCTTCAGATCCGAGAAAGCTGCTGGCGCCGCTGCCGATCCCAGCCGCGACGCCAGCAGCTTCCTCTGCTCTCCAATGCGCCGAGAAGCGACGCGGCGGTGCTCGGCTCGCCATGCACGATGACGGCTCCGCTGGGTGCTCGTCGGCCGGTCCGGTGGCACCCTATTCGCGCGTCACCTGCCGGCGTCCCGACGACAGCCTCGCGCCGCCGCTGATGGAGGGGCGGTCGGCGCCGCTGCCGCCGCGCCGCCGGTGGGAGAGGCACTGGTGGTGGCCTGGGCGGCCCTCCGCCGCCGCTCGGCGCGCCCGGGCAGCGGTGGCAGCCTGCGCCGCCACAGCTTCGAGCGGGCGCCCCCAGCTTCGAGCAGGCGCCCCCAGCTTCCAGCGGGCGCCCGAGACGGGTTCCCCGCTTCGAGCGGGGAGATGCGGCCGGGGATTCGCTTTCTGAAATGTCTGCCTCCAAAGGGGAAACGCCCAACCTGATCTCAGAATCACTCAGGGCTCTGCCCGCAAGGCCGAAGGCGCCCGCGTCGGGCAGATTCGGTACCATTGACAAATCTGCAATACGACTGTATACCCCCACACGAACAAACAGCAAAATCCGAATACCGTGCACAAATGCGGCGATGTGAGCCGTGGACGGGTGCAAGCCTTCAGCTGGTGCCAAGGCATCCGTAAAATTGAAACCAAGAACCCCCGCCAAATGCGTGCTTTCGGCGCAACTTGAGGGGAAGCCCCCGGAGGGATGCTCAACCGCTCCACGCCACGCCGCTAGCGGCGGTGCTATTCCGAGTGCGTCGATTTTCTTCTTTTCGAAAAATTCCGCGGGGAACAAGATGGACGCTCCCTCGCCAATGGACGAGGAGTGCGCCACTCCATCGCCGACGGAGGCTCCCTGGTGCCTCCTGCTCGCGCCGGATCTCCCCTTTGGCGCGGTGGAATGGTGGCGGCCCCGGCAGATGGTGCTCCTCCGCTCCACTTGCAAGGCCTTCCGCAGCGGCCAGTCGCACGAGGAGAGCCTCTTCAACGTGCTGACTGCTGGCCTGGGCGCGCCGGAGAAGGTGTGGACCCGCATCACCAATGCGTCCGCGCTATACGACCTCTGCCACCGCCTTTTCGAGGAACGCCTGCTCATCGCGACGCTGCCCAAGGTGGCCGCGGCGGCGGCGGGCCTGTCATCGGCGGACCCGATGGCGCGCCACTGCGCCCTCACAAGTGGCGGCTTCTCGCTCCACCGCTATATGCGCGACGTCGAGGGCCAGATACCAAAGTGGAAGCCGTCGGACTGTGATGTCTTCATTCCCTGCGGCTGCGCGCACGACGCGCCGATCGAGGAGCTAGAGCGGTCGCAGGCTGTGTGGGACTCGGTCCTCGACCACGTCCAAAGCTCGATGCTCTCGCTCTTTCCGGGCGAGCTCGTGCCGGGCATGGTCACGGTGCGCATCTCCATCTCGCATGACGGGTATATGGAAGAGCGTGAGGTTGACCTGACTGCGGCGGAGCGTGGGGCAGCTTTCGCGGAGGGGTACGCGCCGTCCGAGGCAGTCTCGAGCGACGGCGAGGCAGCTCTTGTCACCGACGAGGACGCCCACAGCGACGATGATTACTACTCCTCGCGGCGCAGCGTCACAGTGCGGTACGAGCAGAGGCCCAAGGAACAGACGAAAACGGCCGACAAGTTCCGCGAGCCGCGCAAGCCGAATCGCGGGCACGTCTACTCGATGGCACTACTGCGGCGGGTGGCGCGCTGCGGCCAAGGTGAGCTCGCCCAATACGTCGGCGAGCACACCGGCGCGGTAGAAAATCTCCCGCATGAGTTCATGCCCTTCTGGAGCACCCCCCCGGAGCAGCTCGAGTACCTGTCGAGCCTGCAAGGCACGCTCAAGCGGCTGGACGCGTGCAAGATGCTCGAGCCGGGCCCACACGGCGATACGGCCGGCCTGCCGCGCGCGTACAAAATTGCTCGTGTGGTGCACGTCACGGCTTCTCTCAACAGCTCGGCGACCAGTAAGCGGATCGCCCTCCCGCGTCGCGAGTTTTCGGCCAACGTGTCGAGCGATGATAGGAGGTCGGCGGTTCGTGCCTCCATGGCTGAGAATGCGCTCGACCTCTTCCCCAGGAGCATCAACGTCATTCAGTACCACGGCGCGCCGATCACTGCGCTGCAGCTCACCGGCAGCTTCGACCTCCCGCCGCCCCAGGTCACCGTGTGCGTCGACGCCGGCAGCGCACGCCCGCGCTTCGAGCTGACGCCTCTGGCGGAGGAGGCGCTGCGCTCGCGCGTGCTGCGGCCGCACAAGTACACGTGGGGCGCCTGCTACGTGCCTCCCTCCCTCCGCGACGAGAGGGAGGAGGACGTGGCCATGCCAAAGCATGTGCTGCGCGAGCACGGCCCGGTCTACAATCAGCTGCAGCGCATCGTCAAGTACGTGGAGCGCGGCTTCAGCCTGCCCGACGCGGCGGCGCAGGCCTGACGTCAGAGGCTTGCACACATAGCGCCGCCCCGTATGAAGCCGCGCTCCACGTACTTGACGTGTCGGCGTCGCTGCGTGTGGACGGCGAGAAATCGATCTCTGTGCATTCCCTTGGCCGCGTGGTGCGTTCCGCTTCACCGGCTTCCGCGAGACACCCCGTGTCTCGTTGCTTTACCGCGTGTGTTTTCAGATTTCACTCGTCGTGCGTTCTCTTCCTCTCCTTTGAGACACTCGAGACCGTTTTGTCTTTTGAACACGCCTCATGTGCAACCGACATATACACAGTCAGTCACAAAACAACGTGCGGGGATCCCTTTATGGGCAGCAGTTCCGCTGCGGTTCGCTGGTTGCACCCGCCACGCAACAGGAGGCGATCCGTCATGCTCCACTGCATGTCTCGAGCCGGCGCACGCAATCCGCCATGTCGGCATCGCTGACCGCGTTCGGGTCGAGGCGCTGCGCGCAGTCGCGGGGGTACTCGCCGCGGTCAGCCTGCCTCTCCAGGAGGCGCCGGCACGCGGTCGCCGCCCGCCGCCCGCTCTCCGAGGCCGGGTCTGCCGCGCGCATCTCCTCGAGCGCGGCCGCGAGGTTGGCGCCGTCGACGCGGTTTTCCGTGATTGCAATCGTGGGCGACAAGTTGAGGACGGCGTGCCACCAGCCAGACGGCACGAACATCGTCTCGCCCTCGCGGAGCACGCACTGCTGCGGCCGCTCCTCGGGCGGAAGCGAGCCCAGCACCCGCCCAAAGAATGCGCGCGGCGAGCTGGCGGCGACCCCGGCCGGCAAGCCGGCCAGCCCGGCGGGTACAGGGCCCACCGCTTGCGCCCGGAGAGGAGGGCGTTCCAGGCACTCGTGTTCCACGGGTCGATGTGCCACGCGGACCCGGAGCCGCCCGCCGAGACGAGCGCCCAGCGCGAGTGGACGTGGAACGAGGCCTGCTGTGCCGCCGCGTCCGTCACGTCCGCGCGGCGAGGGAAGCACTGCTGCGTGCGCAGCAGCGACGGCTGGACGAGCGGGACGGGCGAGTAGCCCGCCAGCAGCGGGTGGCGGTAGGCGGTGGACACGTCGTCCAAGTTGACGTACCTATGCCGAGATCACACCAGAGATCGCCCGTCTTCACTACAGATGATGGCGACGGTTGCAGAGCCAGCTGCACTGGTTGTCGAGCGTCTCGCCGTGCGCGAAGGGCCGCACGCCAAAGAACGAGGCCGGGTTAGCTCGCGCGTACGGCGGGAGGGCGTAGGCGCGGCGCATCAGCGATCGCGCGAGCGACTGCCCTGCCCGGTGAGAGACGTCCGTGCTGCCCTCCTCCTCTGCCCAAGCGGCCGCGGGCCAGGCCGCCGTCAGGCCGCTCACGATGACGGGGATGCCCGGCTGGTTGAAGCCTTTCTCAAAGGCGTCGGCCGTGAGGTCCGGCCAGCTGCGCCGCGCTATGTCGCACGGAAGCTGCTCGCTGTCTCCCTCCTCGGCGGCACGCGCCTCGTGGACGGCACTCGGCCACGCAGGAAGCTCCGAGCTGCGCAGCGGCGCGAGGTACTGCTCGGGGCACAGCCCGGAGAGAGTGCCGTCGCAGTGAACGATGAGCTCCGCGAGAACGTCGCGCGCCAGAACCTGCCTGCCCTGGCACTCCCGAAAGCCAGAAGCGGACTCACCGGGGTGGCAGCGAGTGCCGAGGACTCGGGTCGCGCTCGAGAGGGCCTCGCTCACCCACGCCTGCACTGTCGCGCGGTCCAGCTCATAAGGCGGATCTGCTGCTGCCAGCGCGGCGAGCTCGGCCAAAGGATAGCCAGCGGTTCGGATCGCTGCCGCCCTCGAGTCCGGCCGCACTACGGAGGTATGCGACAGCGTGGTGGAGGCCGCCGGAAGAGGCTGCAAATGCCGAAGCTGCGCTCTGATAGTCGGATGGACCCCAAGACGCAGCGTCAGGCTCCGAAGCGAGGAGAAGATGTGCTAAAGCGCCAATCGCCAGCAGACTCGTGATTTGCGAGGCGCGCATTGCCTCGGACGTGCCGAAAAAAGAATTGTGGGCGGCCCCCACGCAGTAGTTGCTCCCACCGACGCCGCCGAAGCTCACAGGGCTTGCCGCGCGGGTGGGGGGGGCGGCACACAATTTGCCGTGTGTGCTCGCAACAGCAAAGCTCGCTCCTGCTCGCTGTGTGTATGTGTGTGAGTAGGCCTGATTTGAGAGAGAGATTTTTAGCAATACAAAAAAAGATGCTTTACTCCCAAGCAACTGATTTTAGGTTCAAACGCCTCGTTTACTGCATGTCACAGTGAGCTATCCACCACTGGGCCGGCGCGGGGCCCCCCGGAGGCACCGTGCGCCGCGCCGCAGTGCGGAAACGGGGCTCCGGCTCTATGAGTCTCTATGAGCACCGACTTCCCGAATGATCACGGTTGATCAGAGGGCAGATTTGGAGAGATCTCGAGGAGTACATACAGATAGACCCTCCAACCATCAGAAAACTCCGACCTGATCGGTCGTACTGACCGCCGACAGATCACTCCAGACAGCAGACAGGCCGACGTCTGCACGCGGCCGGCCGGGCGAGAGGCTTGACACGATCCGACCCTGCGACCCTGACGCTGCTGCTCTAGCTATCAGCCATGCACTGCTGACTGCTGCCACAATGTGCGACCTGTGCTGGCCCACTTGGCGGCCTTCCCGGTCAGTGGTGAGGCGCAGTTCAGAGCTGTCGATGGCGCGATGCCGCACTGGTCCCACATTGGTGACACGAGACCACCACGTTTGCCGGTCCAAGAGAGAGGCACCGGCGCTGTCCTGAGAAGGTGCGTGGTCCCTCTTGACTACCCATGCGCGCGAGGCTGTGTAGGCATAGCCTCGAGAGTGCCAGCAGCCAATCCGAGGTGACGCCTGACGCGCATTGCGCCAGAAGCGTGCACGCAGCTGGAAGGACACCTTCCTACTGGCCGTACGATCAGGTCGTCACTGAATGCTGGATACTAAGGCCGCGAGCTATGCAGGTGATCAATTGTGCATCATGGCACGGTCAGCAGCGCCGACAGGCTGTCGCAAGGCGTGATAGCATGGCCGCAAGTACGCCGAATTCCCATGAAAACAAGTAAAAAATCGCGAAAAAAGAAAAAAAACTCCAAAAAATCGGCGCCTGCGGCGGGCCAGGGGACCCCATCTCCCCCCCGCATGGACACCCTCTGGGGCCCCCGCGCCGGCCCAGAGCTATCCACCCCGACGCATGCGGCTTGCGGGGTCCGTACGTAGAAATTGGGACTTTTACCACACGATGTGCACGCCTGTCTGTCACTCTTACACTTAAAAATAAAATATTCTTAGCTTCAAGCCCCCCTCCGAGACTGGAGACAGAACCCACCCGTACACAGGAGAGATGGGACTGCCCCCCGCCCCCACTTGCCCTGACTACACAGGATAGCGTGCCCCGAAGACGGCGACACATAGTGGGGGACACTGCGCAAGGAGGGGGTGCGAAAGCTCATTGGGGTGCTAGGTGGGACCATGAGGGGGGGTGGGCGGGGTCCTGTGGGGGTGAAATGTTGCGCGGCGAATTCGAGCCTACCCCCTCGCCGCGCCGATCCTCACGCGGAGGGTAAAACCCTGTGGGACAAAACCCCTCCGCGGTCGGCTGGGATGTGTTGTTCTGATTTGTGCACCGCCGGTGTCTCAACAGAATTTTACAAGAAAGCTCCCTCTGTAAAATGGGCACGGGGCGCGGGACTGGCGCGCACTGGCACTAATCGATCGATGGCACTAATACAACAGAATCGGATGCAAGACCTCGAGAGCGCGTTATGCGGATGGACGGACGACGTCTGAGCGGTGTGCTCGATGCAGACTGACGGCGAGCCGCCCATCACTGTGGTGGAGGCTGACGGCGAGCCGCCCGTCACTGTGGTGGAGGCTAACGGCGACGAACCGCCCGTCACTGTGGTTGAGGTCGTCGCCGTGGAGGTGCTCGCTCCGGCAGGCGCCGTGGAGGTGCTCGCAACGGCCGATGCCGTGCCCGTGGAGGTGCTCGCTCCGGCAGGCGCCGTGGAGGTGCTCGGCAGCAGCAGCGAGGCTGTGTCGGCGGCCACGAGCGACGCTTGCGTGTGCTCCGAGTGCAAGAAGGTGCACCCCCAGTCGAGCTTTTCGAAAACCCAGTGGAGCAAGCCAGTGGAACAGAGGCGGTGCAAGTCCTGCATTGGTCCCCCACCCCCAACAAAGGTTGAAGTGAAGCGCATGGCTCGTGAGCAGGACAGTCAGCACTGCCAGGAGCTGGAAAGTGGATGCTACTCGATGGCACCGCCGTGCTGCTGCTTCCGATGCTCTTGGTTGCAATTCGACGAGAGCAAAACCCGATTTACCGAAGGCCCAACGTTGACTCACTGCTGCTGCTGCTGGCCTTCTTGTGGTACCTACGAGTACGTTCGAATGGAGCAGCCAGGTGTTGCGAGAGATATGCCGCCGCAGTTTGAGCTCACCGAAAAAGATTGTTGCTGCGGACTGGAAGGAAGGCTCGGATGGCCGCCTCTCCCCACCCGATGGTGCTGACGGTGAGCGTCTCGGGCGCCTCGCCACCCGCCTTTGCGGTAGACGGTCGCGAAGTCGGTTGGTAAATTCCCACACAATGCGCGTTTGTTATCTCTTTGTTGTAGCCCCCTTTTTGGGAAGTAATTAATGATCCATGCGCATTGACCATTGTTTCAGAGAGAGAGAGAGAGATTTTTAGCAATACCAACCAACTCTAACACTCACACGTCATTTGGGGCCTGGAGCCCTGTTCACGCGCGCGTTTTGTTGTTTCAAGACTCTTGCTTGTGTTTCACCGTTTAGCTTTTTGCTTATTCACTTAGTAGTGAAGACAAACAAAGCAGAAACTAGCGCAGACGAGAGCAGGGGGCCCGGGGACTGGAAGCCGGAGCAGCATACCCGGAGGTAGGCGCACCGTGGCTATCGACCTGGGCAGGTTTTTCATAATTTTTATTTGCTTCCTGAAAATGTCGTTGGCCCGAAGCTGCAGTGCCGTCGCGGCTCGCCGCGGCTGCGGCTGCGGCGTCGCCCGCCTCGGCCGCCGAGCATTCTCGGCGTCGAGGGACGAGCCGGACGGCGCGGCGGCCGCCGAAGTCAGCAGAGCCGAGTACGAGTCGGACGCGTGGCCGGATGGGACGCCGAAGCGGTGGCGCGGACGCGACGCGTGGAAGAACTACATCGACTTTGACAGCCCGCACAGGACCCAGTCGGACGAGCTGAATCGGCAGCGAATCTACTTCTTCCACATCGACGCGCGAGGCCGGCTGTGGCGCAAGGAGCTGCACAAGCCGGACGGGCACGATGGACAGATGCGTGACCCGCGGATGCTCGACTTCTTTTTTGGGCACATGCAGCGCAACACGACGGGGATGCACGAGGATCGGTACCCGTACCTCTCGCGGCGCGCGCACGAGCGCTACTTCGCCTCCTGCGACGAGGCGCCAATCGTCTTCAACGACCTGCGAGATGGCGAGCGTCGCTCCTGCTGCGGGGCGACACGGGCACGTCCATGACACGTCCATGACACGTCCGTGTCGTCTCCCTCAGGTGAGCTGCGCTTCCTCTGCCCGGACGGCGCGCTTGCCCGCTCCATCTCGACGCCGTTTGCGCCGAGCGAGCTCCGCATCGCGGCGGATGGCAAGCTGCTGCACCCCGTCGTCACTGCGGCGGTGGACGAGGTCGGGGAGAGGCCGCGGGGGGAGCGGCTGATGGCGCTCATCGAGTCGGGCACCGCGAGTCGGCTGCTCGAGAGCTGCGAGGAGCAAGGCGAGGCCATCGTGCTGACCTGGCGAGGCGAGGAGACGGTGCTACTGCCGCTCGACTCCGAGACATAGTCGCGGCCTCTTGAGAAATTTGCCCTTGCCTCCGCCGCGATCCGGCGTCTCAACATCAGAGCGAGTGTGTTAGTAAGCGTGAACCTCTCGGGGCGCGCGCATCTGCTTAATAAATAAATACATAGGAAAACGGACACACCAAACAAGGGAGAAGGACAGGGTCCCCACCTGCGCGAGCAGGATCTTGTAAGGACGATCAGGGACACAGGGGAACGGGAGCGGGGAGGCGGCAGTTGCAGCGCGGTTCGCGCTCTTTCTTTTATCTTAAGAATTCTTTTATCCCGACCTAGGTAGCCTGTCGACCCTCTTAGAGGAGGAAGTGACAAGGGAGAGAACGACGAGGGTGGGACGACCGCGTGGTGGCATGAAGGTTGCAGCGAGAATCAGCGAGAGACTGCGAAGAGAGATAGGAAGAGGCAGACTCCCTAGGGTGGGCGACGGATAGCGCACCACACACCTCTCCTTAAAATCCCTGTGTGGTGGCGGCGTGCCGTCCTCCCATCCCTCCCTTGAAGTGTCTGTTTTCTTTCTTTCTTTCTTTGTCGACCCTCTTCCAGATAGATGAGGGTGCACCTCGTTCGGCACGGCGAGGTGCACAACCCGCGCTCCGTGATGTACGGCCGGCTCCCGCGCTTCCGCCTCAGCGCTCACGGCGTCCGGCAGGCCGAGGAGGCAGCCGCACATCTCGCGAGCCGCCAGCTTGCACTGATCCTCTGCTCACCGATGCTGCGCGCGCGGACGACGGCGCGGGAGCTGCAGCGGGGGCAGGCGAGGGCGCACCGGCAGCCGCAGGGTCCGCCGCTTCGCCAAGAGGCGGCGCTACTGGAGGTGCACACGCCGCACGACGGCAAGCCCCTCAGCACATTTGCCGGGCGGTGGCACGCTCTGTACGATGACGTTCCCGAGGGCTACGAGACCTTCGAGGCCGTCGCGTCGCGGTTGCGCAGCCTGCTCGCGCGGCTCGCCGCCGACTTCGGTGAGGACGCCGAGGTCGCCTGCGTGACGCACGGCGACGTCGTCTTCTCGGCGCGGCTTCTCGCGGAAGGTCTGCCGACGACTCTCGCGTCCAAGAAGCGGGAGGACGCGCGGCTCTACCCGGCCACCGCCTCCATCGTCTCGCTCGACGTTGACGCTGACGGCAGCGTGCGCGGCGGCGCGTACTGGGCTCCCACCCGCGCGCCCGACCGTTTCACCGAGACGCAGGCGCAGGCTCCGGCGCTCTGCGGGGCGGCGGCGGCTGAGGAGGGCGGGGGAGGCGGCGGTGAGACGCCCGCGCGGAAGGCGAAGAGGAGCCGCAGAGGGGTTTCGTGACACCACCCCGCGCAGTCCCATGCGAACGTATCATGCGGCGAGAACACCCGTGCGCGAGGCCGAGGGGTAACGGCGGGCGTAAGAGTCTCGCAGGTACGGTATATATCGAATATCGTCAGTTGAACCTAGACGACGTCCCGGTGCACGTACGCAAAAAGGAGGGAGGCACTACGGGGGATGAGAGCCCGGCTACCGATGAGAGCCCGCACGCCACACACCTCCCGCTCCCCTGTGCGCTGTGGCGCTGTGCACAGAGAGGAGCCTCTCCTCTCGCGTCGCTCTCGCGCGGGGGGGTCGACCGGGGAGATGGCTGGCGTCCGCGCCGCCGCCGCCGAACCCGGCTCGCCTCGCGACGAGAGCGCCACTGCCAAGGCCTACTAGGAGAGGAAGACACGCACCGCCCGATTCACGGGAGCTCGGCACATCGGGCAGTACTGGAGCTGATCAATACAGCTGGCACAAGCGCAGTAGTGGCCACAGGGGACTAGCACGTGAGAGCTCGGCTTGTCGAGACAGATGACACACTCGAGGCCGGGATGGTCGGACGGAACTGCCGTGCCATGCCTGTCAGGAATCGATTCATTGACGGGCTCCCTGGTCTCATCAACGCCGTGGCTCCCTCGACAGCGCCTCGAGCGCCTTTGCGGGACCTTGTACCGCACCGGCCGGCGTTGCGTCGCCGAGTCGAGGGCATGAGAGGCCAAACGAGCGCCCCCTACGTTGTCGGCGGCGTCCTCGCCTGACGTAGGAGAGCGAGCGGTTGTCATCGCTTGCTCCACATTGCTGCGCCTGGACCTCGCGAACTCGATTTGGCGAGGCGGAAGGGCCTTCATCAGTGCCAAGTACCTCCCCTTCCCCTCGCCGTACGAAACGTGTAGAACCTGGAACGGAAAATTCCAACGTTGAGCAGAATTGAAAGCGGAAGCAGCTGCGTGCAACAAGTAGCGCTCCGAGCTGTTCAACGACGATGGCAGCTCCATATATGCGAGCGCCGACTGCGGGCGAATTTGAGAATCTGCTCACGCGCATACCGCATCGGCGGCTCGTCGCCATCACGGCTCAGGGGGTGGCGCGTAGGAAAGGCACCTTCGAAACCGCCGCCCTGAGGCGCCGCAGCCTTCTCCATCGTGCGCGCAGCCCGACGACAGGGCTTCTCCGGAAGCCGCACCAACAGCTCGCCCTTTCTCATGTAGCTCGCGGCCGATGTGGGCGGTCGATACGGCACGTCGGGCACTTGCTGCGTCGCCGGCGCTGTCGGCCACGCCTCGCCTTGGATGTCTGCAGTCGGCACATCCAGCTCAATCAAGCGCTCGATGGCGCCGAGCCGCTCTTCCAGGCTTCCCTCGCCTGACACACCTAGGTCCGTTTCCAGCTGATCGATCCGTTGCGCGAGGTGCGATCCGTCGGCAAGAGGCTCGCTCCCCACCGCTTCCTCACACCTCGCCACCCGCCGAGTGGCACACGTGCTCTCCAAAGGAGCGACAATGCAGCGCCCAGCAACCTCCTCCTCAAGCGCGGCGGCAACCTCCTCCTCGAGGATCAGGTCGGTATTCCTCTTATCGACCGCAGACAGCGTAAAGCCCTCGAGTGCCGCGAGTACCTCCTCGTCTAGGCGCAGCATATGTGCATTCGAAGTGCTCGTGTTTAGCTCCCCCACGCGTTCCCGCCATCCATGATATTCGGTGGCATGCGCAGAAAGAAAGAGCGCCCCCTCATCCGGCCCGCTGGGTGCGCTTCTTAGCTCCCCGGCCCTGGATGTGAGGCTAATGACTGCACTCCAAGTGCTCCAAGTGCCCCTCCTCTCCTTAAAATCCCTTTGGTGGCGGTGCCGTCCTCCATCCCTCCTTGGGTTGGCTGTTTTCTTTCTTTCTTTCTTTCGCCGTCCGACTGTAGGACTAGCACACCTCTGTCAAGAGTCCCCACCGAGGAATCACACAGTCCCTGTGTGATGCACGCCCTGCGCGAGCGGGGCGGGGTGCGGCGTGCGCACTGTGCCTCTGTGTTCGTGCGTCGCCCATCTCTCCTGGAGACAGTCCGCAACGAACGCGGCGCCGACGAGGCTTCTTTCTTCTTTTCATTCCTACCCCCCCCCCTATCGCCCTATGCGTGGGGCAAAATGCCATATGGCAGGAGAATAATGGCATGGCGTCGACACCGTCGTCGTCGTCGTGGCCGCGGCGGCGGCGTTTGCCGCTGACCACAGTCGCCGGCTCGCGTCACGGCCTGACATGCCAGTCAGGCATCTGCTTGCACCGGCCCTCCTGCACTGCCGCACTCCACTTGGCAACCCAGCCGGGCAGCATCTCTGCCGCACGCCGCTTTGGCTTGCGCAAGACCAACACGGGCTGATGCTGCCAGTCCCAATATTCGCCGCCCGGGTGTCTGCTCCGTCCCCAGTCGCCGCGCGGCGCAAAGCCGCGGCGCATCACTCGGCCGGTGCGCCCGTACCAGAGGGTCGGCGTCTCGTTTGCCCGCTCGAGGCCTCCCCTCACCACATGACCGTCCCAAACACGGGCGACGAGCTCAAAGTCGCGGATGAGAAGCGGCAGACGGGTCGGGCCGTAGAGCCGGTGGCCGTTTACGATGGTGGCGTCGGTGTCCGAGGTGGGGACACCGAGCAGCAGCACACCACCGGGCCGCAGCTGGAGCCACACCTCCCGCATCGCAGCCAGGTCGCCGTCGGGGTCAAGGGGGTCGTGATACCGGCCGAGGCCATCATGCTCGATTCCGGAGAAGGAGACGATGAGGTCAAAGGCTGATCCGCGGGAGCAGTAGTGGCTGCACGCCTGGCCTAGCTCCATCGCCATCAGGCGGTCTCCCCGCGCATCGATGCGAGGCGCGTTATAGTCGACCGTCAACACGCGGCGAGCCACGCCGTTGCGAAGGAGTGCCGACTCGAGCCACGGAGAGATGGATGACCACACAGCCGTGCGGGGCTGCGTCGCACCCAACGCGGCCACCTGCGTCAATGCGAGCAGAACGTCCTCGGCCGCGTGTGGGTAGTCGGGCGGTGATACGGACTGGCCCTGCTCCAGCCGGCGATCGAGGGCGGCGAGCAGCGCCTCTGTCCACACAGGCCGCCCGCTATCCCATCCGACGAGGCCGTGTGTCCCCACCGACAACTGCCCGGGGTGCACTGTGGCCCGTTGCACCTTGCCGTCGGAGCGAGGTTGGTGTGGCGTGCTGTTACTGCAAGGCCTCACCGTCGACCGAAGGGATGCCCAGAGGAGCTGGCGGCAGATCTGCTCGTCACTCATCTCTCTCTCTCTCTCTCTCTCTCCCATGCTGGGTCGTCAAGCCACCAGAACGGCGGTTTCAGGGGACGCGCGGCCGACTGGTCTGAAGTTGGAGAAAAGTTGTAATTGTGCTCTCTTAAGAAAGAATTTACTTATTAAGAAAACGGACAACCCAAGGGAGGGATGGATGATGGAGGACGGCACGCCGCCACCACACAGGGATTTTAAGGAGAGGGGTGAGGTGCACTAGCCGTCGCCCACCCTTGGGCGTCCGCCTCTTCCTATCTCTCTTCGCAGTCTCTCCCCGATTCTCGCTGCGACCTTCGTGCCACCTCGCGGTCGCCCCCTTCTCGTCGTGCTCTCCCTTGTCGCTTCTTCCTCTGTCGCGTCGCTCTCCTCTGTCTCGTTCTGCGACGCCGCCGCCGCCTGATATTGTGCTCTCTTTACAACACTGGGAAGCCGGCGGATTTCTTCTGTCTTGCGCGTGCCTCTACAGCCCCGACTGCATCCGCAACCATGCTGATCACGAAGAAGAACCGCCTCGCGATCCTCTCCTACCTCTTCAAGGGTGTGCACTCGCCCGCCTGGTCGCCCGGCCTCCTCCGCTGCCGCTACCACTGCCGCGGTCCGGCCCTGCTGCAGCGACGCTCGTGCGCTCCACCTTTGCGCGTGCGTCACAGCTGGCAGCTCAGCCCACACGTCCTGCCGCCCGTAGCCCACCGCCTGCCGCTCACACTAGCTGGCCCTCGCTCGCAGAGGGCGTGATCGTCGCCGAGAAGACGACCGGCCACACTGACCGCAATGCCCTCATGCTCCACCCGGACATCATGGGCGTCTCAACCTCATTTTGCGAGGATGGCGCCGTCAAGACGTCGCCGCAGCGCGTGCGCAACCTCGAGGTGCGAGATGGGGAAAGATGTAGGGAGATGTGGGGCGGACTGCGCGCGGTGGGATCCGAGTGAGCCGGGCACATGCAGAGGCACACAGGCGGGGCACACATAGCAGCACACAGACATGCATCTCTCCGCGCGTCTCAAGTCGCGTATCCTTGCTTAGGTGATCAAGCTGATGCAGTCGCTCACCTCGAAGGAGCTCGTCACCGAGCGCTTCGCCTGGAAGCACTACTACTGGTTCCTCAAGGACGAGGGCATCGAGTACCTGCGGGAGGGAGCTCACCCCCCACCCCCGCGGCAGCCTGGGCAAAGCCCCCCCCCCCCCCCCCCTCCGCGCCCGCCGGCTCCTTTCCTCGCCCTATCCACCCCACCCCCGCCTCGCAAAGGTACCTCCACATCCCCGAGGACGTCGTCCCAAACACGCTCAAGAAGTCGACCAAGCCCGCGGCGCCGGAGCGCCCGGGTGGTGACCGCGATGGCGAGCGCGGACCGCCGCGTGGCGACCGCGATGGCTACCGCCGCGGCCCGCCCGGCGGCGAGGGGGGATACCGCGGCTTTGGCCGTGGCGGCGGCGCCCCGCGCCCGCCTGCCTAGGCAGGCGCGTCCGCGTCCGATTCGGGAGTCTTGGCGGAACAACCACCACCCGCTCGAGTGTTTGGTTCTCTCACTAGCCCGCTGCTGTACCGCCCAACGTGGGTGTAGGCCACCCCTTTCGAGGAGTGTGCTGTTCGCTCGTTGGTCGGGCGGGGCCGCGCTTGAGCGTGTTGGGTGGTGTGCGTTTTGTTTGCAGTCTCCCGCTTGAGCACTTGGAAAAAGTAAAATATCTTTACTTCCAAAACCCGGGCCTCCACCGGCACGCCGCTTCCGAGCACTTGGAGCACTTGGAGTGCGGTCATCGGTCGCACGCCCAGGGCTGGGGCGCTGAGAAGCGCGCACAGCCAGCTGGCCGACCATCGACAGACCATGGAAGAAGAATTCTTGCGGTTGCCGTACTCTCCTGTACGAATGGTTGGGCAAGTAGTGAGGGACACGATCCCGGCGTGAACACGCCGATCTGACAAAATCCCGAGTGCCTACCGCACGCGCCGCGTTGCGGCGCGTGCGGTAGGCTTTGTTTGAAGTGAAAAGTCCAGTCAGATATCGAGCTGCACGCGAGAGCGGTTCGGGCATGAGCCAAATTACTTTCGGAGGTTTCACCTCAGTAACTAACTAAGTAAGGAATGCATATTGTGACATCATCGAGCATGTCATACCAGTACTGCTTTTTGAGGCTCTTCTTAGCAGGAGGACCGCCTTGCAAGTGCGTGCGCGTCTTCCAATTCCCTTGCTCAATATCCAGATGATAGGGCAGGCCGTAGGGAAAGCTACTTGCTCCAAGAGGTAGCCAAGGTCCGTTCGAGTATACCGAAGTTGAAACCCTCGCCCAGGATGGAACTGATCTTAGGCCAGTTGACCAGCGCTCGAACGCCTCTGCCCATGTCGCAAAATAATTCCATGTCACCTGACTCGTTCCATCCCCTGTTCCTTGGTACTGGACGAATGTATGTTGCTCTCTCCAATCGTACAGCTCTTTGAGTTCATTATCTGAGTTCGTTACGACTCCTTGCTCAATCCCCTCAGGTCCGACCGACTGCGTTTCGTTCATCAAGTTCCGAAGGTCCTTGCGTACGTACTTATAGCTTACTGGGAGAAAAGAGAGAGGGGGTTGTGTTCTCTAGGCCCCTAAGGGCCCTACGCGCGGCGTGAGAGCTCGGAAGCGAGCTTTGCACGCTCTCTCTCTCATATGCGAGCTTTGGTGTCTGAAGTTTTGCGCGCATTCATCTGCGCACCTTCCCCGGTCCTCACTTCGGACCCTCCGCTCTCCCCGCTCGGCACCGCAGCACCATGGCAAGCACCCCGCAGAAGGGACGCGCGTACTTCGTGAGCAGCCCTGCAGCCCCCATACTGCACCGCCGTCCCAGGCACTCCTGAATCGCCCCACGCACCTCTGTCCACACAGGGCGAAATGCGCCGGGCGGCAACCAGACGCCGGGCAAGGCGTCCAAGAAGCTCAAGGACTCCAAGTTCGGCGAGACGATCGTCGAGGAGGTGCGCTCCCGCTACACGGCCGCCCTCTCTCACCTTCCTGACCCCGCGTTGCGCCTCCTTCAGAACCAAGTGAGCGTGACCGTCATGATGACCGGCGTCGCCCTCGTCGAGATGGGCTACGACAAGGAGCTGCGGGTGTGAGCCGAATCAGGGCGCCGTCGGCGTTGTCCCTGGATTTCCTCTCACGGACCGCCCGTCCGGCACCGCTCCGGGACGCACGCCGGCGAAGCACCATCAAGGGCTGCTGTACGGCCCCGGCATCGCCTCCCCTGGCTTAGCTCTCAGTCACGATATTGTGCACATGGCTCATGGGTAGCCTCTACAATGTACACACTGACACTGAACCTCCCAGAGCTCGTCCCGGTCCGCCACGGCCATCCTTGGCCTCCGGAGGGCCCCCGGCCGCGGCGCGGTGCGGCGGCGTCACAAATCCGACGTCAGTTCACCGGGACGCGGTCGGGCGATCTGAGGCCCAACTAGGCGTATGCATTGCCCATTCAGGGCTATCACCTGGACCCATCAACAGGCGCCTGTGGATCCGTGGCACGAGGTGTTGTTCACACCTGCCCAACCATTCATACAGCACAGTAAAGCAAGGTACTCGCAGAATGTTGGTAAACGAAAGTACCGTATTCGGTACTATCAAGAAAGACACCGAAAAAAGTCGCCGCGGCAGTCCACGACGAGCCAGCCTGCTGCCGGCTCGCACGGCAGCCTCTTCCTATGGACCAGCCTCGACTTCCATACAGTCAACATTTTGTCGCTGCGTGCTCGTGGCGAGCTGTGGCGGCGGTCGAAGTTGGCCCAGATTCGGTGACGAGCGCCGGACGATAGTACCGCCTCTGTTCGCCCTGTGCATGTCAGGCCAGGCTGCAGCAGGGCACTACCAACGTGCTGCCCTGTTGCAGCCTGACTTTGCCCACTGTGCACAGTCGCCAGAGCACCACCACCGCCCGGCATCGTGTCACGGCGAGCTCCTTCTGCGCCCGCTCGCGAGGCTCTCGCGCTGGCACACTTTGGCCATCTGCTGCTCGCGTTCGGCGAGCTCTTCTCCGCACTCCTGCCACGGTGCCGTCACCACACACCTTCTGGCTGGCCTGAGCCGCGCGGGGTCGCCGGCGGGGGCAACGCGTCGACCTCTCTCTCTGGTGCACCACGGGCCGCAACGGCCTGCTAGCAGCGTGCGCGAGGAGGCAGTGTGCCGGCACAGTCGAGCCGGAGCATCGGGTTCTTGATGCTTCTGGGGTCAAGTTTGACCTTATGTGGCATAATATGCAACAATAATGCGATGCTATCTCCCGGCTTTTTGAGATATGATCCCTCAAAGACAAAGTCGAATTTTCGTTTACTGGTGACCATAGGTACCGTCTGTCCGGTTTGCGTTTCTTCAAACGAAACACTTTAAGTCTCGACAATCACTAAGCTGCTTATGTGGCACCGCAGAGGCTCCCTTGGGGATGCCTGAGGCCACCCCAACCACTCACTAAGCCGTACGTAGACGAATTGGGCACTTGGAGCACTTGGAGTGCAGTTGGCAGCCTCACATCCAGGGCCGGGGAGCTCAGAAGCGCACCCAGCGGGCCGGATGATCGGGATCGGGTTGCGGGCAAGATAGCCCTAGCCCCGGGGGTGCGCGTTCGCAGGGTTGGCCTGTCCGAGGGTTTCCTCTCGCACCCTACCTGGTTTCCTTTCCGTGTTTCCTGCTCGTTTCCCTACAACACCCTCTAGTTTCCTCGGGAAACCCCGGGGAAACTCCGTGGAATTCGTCATTTTGGGGGGGCTCTGAGCCGTGTCTGAGGCTGTTTTGGGGCCAAAATCGGCAAAATACCGGGTATTTTGCGGGTATACCTGGAAAACCCCGGTATACCTGGAAAATACCTGGGTATCGTGCCGATTTCCTCAATTTTGCCCCAGATTTTGCCCCAGACCAGCTCTCAGACTCAGGGAAACTCGCGAGTTTCCCGAGGGAAACTCGAGAGAAACAGAATGGAGCACCAAACACCCTCTGGTTTCGCTGGAAACTTCCGGAAACGCAAAGTGCTGGGGACCCTCTGGTTTCCCTCTGGGTTGCCGGAAACCCTCGGACAGGCCAATCGCAGGGCCATAACACGGGTCTCCGAGGGTTGGCTCCGTGTACCGGGTTTCCCCTTAACTGCAGAACGCCGCCCCTCTACTCGGAGCTAAAGAATACTCTCCGAGGGCAGAGGGATAGTACCGCGCTCCGGGTTTCCCCTAGCAGCAGAACGCCCGTCTAAGCGCTACTTTTTTCGTTTACCCCCATTATGCGAGTAGGCCCCCCGGCCGGGTCGTTGTGGCCCGGGGCCCTCGCGGTTGCGGTTCGGCCTTGCGCAGCGACGGCCGCGCGCGATGGCCGACGGCTACCCGCCCTATCGCTGCCCCGGCCACAACCAGCCGTGCGCGGTGAAAATCACCAACAACGGGGGCCCGAACAACGGCCGGCCATTCTACGCCTGCTCGCAGTCACCGAAGTGTAAGCACTGGTTCCAGTGGGCTGATGAGCGGCACAAGCAGCCGAGAGGCCGCACGCAGGCAGTGGTCATCGGCAGCGACGTCCGCCTCTCTGTCGTGCGCGACGGTGGACAGCTGCGGCTCAAGGTGGCCTTCGAGTACGACGAGGGCCTCATCATTTTCTGCCGCGAGTTTCGCGGGTACTACAAGCCCGAGCTCTCCGCGTGGCTGCTGCCGATCCAGCACAAGGAAGACGTAGAGCGCCGCCTGGCGCAGCTCAAGGAGACGGGCGCCGTCCGCTCGATCCAATCGGAAGCATCCGCAGCGTCCACGCCGGAGCGGGCGGCGGCGGGGGCGGCGGCGTCCTCTGCCCCGTCAACGCCACAGCGGGCGTCCTCTGTCCCGCCAACGCCACAGCGGGCGACGCCGCCGCTCCTCCGCCTGCCACCCACCCTCGCCGAGGGGCTGATGCCGCACCAGCGCGAGGCGGTCGAGTTTGTGGTGGGAAACCGCCTTCGCGGGCTCGTCGCCGACGACATGGGGCTCGGCAAGACTGTGACCGCGATCGGCGTCCTCGCTCACGCGGACGTGTGGCCTGCGCTCGTGCTGTGCCCCTCGAGCGTCAAGTACAACTGGCGAGCCGAGCTGCTGCGCTGGCTCCCAGAGCAGCTCTCGCCCGCAAAGGTGCAGGTGGTGGACAAAGGTGAGGACTCGCTCTCCGCCGACGCGTCGGTGGTCATCGCGACGTATGATGGCGCTCGCGCACGAGCCCAACGCACGGGCGAGCTCAACCGCTTCCGCGCGATCGTCTGCGACGAGTCGCACAACCTCAAGTCGCCAGAGGTGAACACTCCGCCGCCCGCCATGGCACCGTCGCCTCTCTTCCGCCCTCGCACCGCCGCCTCTCTCCCGCCCTCGCACCGCCGCCTCTCTGTCGCCCTCGCACCGCCGCCTCTCTTCCGCCCTCGCACCGCCGCCTCTCTTCCCCGCACCGCCGCTGGCCTCCCACCGGCGCGCCCCCGTGCGTGGCAGGCGCAGCGGACCAGGGCGCTGCTCCCACTCGTGCGCCGGGCCGTCGCCGCCGTCCTCCTCTCCGGCACTCCGGCGCTCTCTCGCCCGTACGAGCTGTGGACGCAAGCGAGCGCCATCGCGCCGACAGTCTTCCCGCCGGGCGGGCTCGAGGAGTTCGGCAACACGTATTGCGGCGGCCGCGACGACTTCAACAAGTTCTCGGGCGCGACCAACTTGGGCGAGCTCGAGGAGAAGCTGCGGAGGCACGTGATGGTCCGGCGCACCAAGGACGTGATGCTCCGCTCGCTTCCGCCCAAGATCCGGAGCCGAGTGCGCATCGACGGCGGCGAGGGCGGCGAGGGCGGCGAGGGCGGCGAGGGCGGTATCGAGCAGGCGCGGCTCAAGGAGAAGCTGAACTTGCGGAGGCGGCTCGACCGGTTGCTCGAGACGGTGGGGCACGATGAGCTGGTCGAGTGGGAGGGCGAGCGCTGCTCGAGGGAGCAGCTGCAGAACATTCAGCGGAACATGACGACCGAGCTGTACAGGCTCACCGGCGACGCGAAGCGGGTGCGCTGTCGCCTCCAGAGACCCTTCCGAGGCCCTTCCGACACCCCTCCGTTCTCCTGCAGGCGCGCGCCGTCGCCCACGTGACGAGGTGGCTGGACGAGCACGCCGATGACGAGAAGGTGCTGGTCTTCGCGCACCACGCGCCGATGCTCGACGCGATGCGCGACGCCCTCAAGAGGCGCGGAGTCTTGCTGATGCCTCGTCTCGGAGCCTCCCCTGTGACCTGCTCGGAGCCTTCCCATGATAGGCGCGGGGTCTCGCTGATGCGCATCGACGGCACCACCAGCGCGAAGAAGAGGACGGACCTCGTGCAGGCCTTCCAGGACACACGCGCGCCGGGCTCGCCGCGCGTGGCCCTCCTCTCCATCAACGCGGCCGGGGTGGGCATCACGCTCACCGCCGCCCACCACGTGATCTTTGCGGAGCTCAGCTGGACGCCCGGCGTGCTGGAGCAGTGCGTCGACCGAGTCCACCGGCTCGGGCAGAGGGCGGCCTCCGTCGAGATCGCCTACCTCGTCTACGGCCCCTTCGACGACGAGATGTGGTTCAGGCTCAAGGCAAAGCAGCGCGTGCTCGACGAGAGCGGCGTCGGAGCGCAGCAGCACGCGGGACTCCAGCCGTCGCCGCCCGCCGCGAGGCCGCCTTCCACGCCTGCCCCCGACCTCTCGCTTGCCGCTGCCACTGCCAGCGGCGGCGGCGCCTCCAGCGCGCGCGCACCGTTCAGCGGCGCAGGGAACCGGCTCGGCGGCGGCGGCGGCGGCGGCGGCGGCGGCAGCGGCGGCGGCAGCGGCAGCGGCGGTGGCAGCAGTGGCGCGGCGTGCTACCGCAACAACCCGGCGCACCTCCAGCGGCACTCCCACCAGACGGTAGACTTGACGGAGGAGGACACAGTGACGGCGGACAAGCGGCAACGTCTCGACGACGGCCGCAGTGGAGCGGGCGTGGGCGCCTCGAACCGCGGTGAGAGCAGCAGCAGCGGAGCGGTCGCCTTGGATTTGTCGGGCGACGGCGACGCGCTGCTGGCTAATGGTGCCTCTGTGCGCATTCACGGCCTCGTCAATACCGGCGTGAAGTACAATGGGCGTCGCGGCGAGGTGGTGGAGTTCATCCGCGACAGAGGGCGGTACCTCGTCCGCGTTCGCAAGGGTGAGGAGACGGAGGAGGTCTCGCTCAAGCGCGAGAACCTCACAGCGAGGTGAGGGACATGGGGGCAGGACTGTACATTTCATGTGCCGCAATTGGGTGTGAGTTCGCCGACTTTCTTCAACATGCCCGCAGCCTTCCTAGTTCGGCTGCTTATGTATGTATCGAAGGCGAAGAACAGCCAGAGGTGCTCGGACTGGACTGTGTACGCCGTGCGCGGGTTTTTCTTTTTTGAACGCCACCTTGCCCTCTCATTGGATCCTCATTCGGATATGGAGCCGACGCCGTTCTGAGTCGCCTACGCGCCGCAAAAGGGAGAGGCACGACCGCCACGACCGCAGCCACCGCGATGACTCGCGTGACCACCGCCGCGACAGCGGTGACTACAGCAGCCGCCACAGAGACCACTCGCGCGACCGCGGCCGCGGCCACAGAGACCGCGGCGGCGACAGTGAACTTAGCAGAGGCAGAGGCCGCTCGCGTTCGCGCTCGCGCGACCGACGCCGTGATGCCGACGCCGCGATGCCGCCGCCGCCACCACGCGACCGCGGCGATTATCATGGCCGCCCCGAGCGCACATCGAGCCTCTCTGCAAGCATTGCGGATGACGAGCCGCCGACGGTGTGCGTCTCTGCCCCCTCTACGTTGCGAGATTGTCCTCAAGCAGCGCAGTACAGCTTCTCCGCCAGCGAGAGTGCATGTTTGATGGCAATTAGTCACCGTGAGCAAGTGGTTGAGACGCAGCAGCAGCTGATTCAGCGCGGCGCAGAGGTCAATTTGCGGAACAGCTACGGCGACACCGAGCTGATGCTCGCCGCCAACAACGTTCTGGGCCACCCCGCCATCGCCGCTTGCTTCCTGCCGGCTCGGCTGCGCGCCGATATGCAACCGCGGTGTGTGTTGCAGTAGGCCGGCCGATTTCTTTTTCCCACCGAAAGCAGCCGGTTCAGGCGCCATTTGGCGTGGTCGTTGCCCGGGGGTTGGAGAAGGGCTGCGCACCTAAGTTGATGAGCGACGAGCTCGCCCCGAAGCAGCGCGTGATCATTCGCGGTCTCACCGCCGAGCACTTCAACGGGCTCGAGGGCCGACTTCTCCGCTTCGATGACAAGCTCGGGCGGTGGAAAGTGCGCGTCGGCGCAGTGGCCGGCGAGGAGAGACTCACGCTCGCCCTGAAGCGCGAGAACCTGGAGCGGCTTGGCGGCGGCGGCGCCAGCAGTGGCGGCGACGCGAGCAGCAGCGGTTGCAGCGGCGGCGGCGCCAGCAGCAGCGGTGCAGAAAGTAGCGCTCGCGGCGGGAGCGGCAGTGGCGGCGGCGGCACCAACAGTTGCGGCGGGAGCGGCGGCGGGAGCGGCGGCGGGAGCGGCGATTGCAGAAGTGGCGGCGGCGGCAGTGGCAGCTCGGGCGTGCACGACGGCAGCGGGAGCGCCGAGTCGGGCGGCGGCAGCGGTGCTTTGGCGGCGGTGGCGGAGGGGGCGGGCGGGGCGGCGGTGGAGGAGGGGGGCGGCTTGGCGGAGGAGGCGGTCACGGGCGGCTTGGCGGAGGAGTCGGGCGGCTTGGCGGCGGTGGAGGAGGGGAGCGGCTCTGCGGTGGAGGGAGCGGCGGCGTGCGCCCGGGCGGTCGCCGCTGCGTCTGAGGCGGGCGACGGCAGCCCGGCTGCTGATCCCAAGCGGCTGCAACGAACGATCGGCGGCGGCGGCAGTAGCAGCTCGGGCACGCCCGAGTCTGGCGGGGGCAGCGCTTTGGCTGGGGCGGTGGAGGAGGGGTTCGGCTTGGCGGAGGCGGTCGCTGCGGCGGGCGAGCTCTCAAGCGGTGGCGCGGCTGCTGGCTCATCTGCCTCATCGGGCTCGCAGCACCCCCGCGCCCCCGCGCTTCCGCCGGGGTGGAGCAAGATCACCGACTACGGCAAGGTCAAGGGCTACCGCGGGCCGGCCGGCGAGCGCGTCACTACGAGGAAGGAGGCGTGGCGCCGGCACGAGGCGGCGGCGGAGGAGGCGGGCACGGAGGCGGGTGCGGAGGCGGAGGCGGAGGCGGAGGCGGAGGCGGAGGCGGAGGCGGAGGCGGCGGCGCCTACCGAGGCCGTGGTGGCCGAGGGTGCGGGCCTGCGATTGCACCTCTCCAGCAGCAGCAATGCCGGGTACAAGGGCGTCTCCAAGCGCGATGGCCGCTTCCGAGCGCACCACTGGGTGCACGGAAGGCAGGTCTGCCTCGGAACCTTCGACACGGCGGTGGAGGCGGCGGCGGCGTACGCGCGGGCGGCTGGCGCTGCGTCTGAGACTGGCGAGGGCGGTGTGTATGCCAAGCGGCAGCGCACGAGCAGCAGCGGCGGCGGCGGCAGTAGCAGCTCGGATGGGGTGACGGAGGAGGCGCCTGCCGAGGCGGTGGCGGAGGAGGCGGAGGGCATGCGGCTGCACCTCTCCAGCAGCAGTGCCACCGGGTACAAGGGCGTGTACAGGCTAGACGGCCGCTTCCATGCGCAGCACTACGTGGACGGACGGCGTGACTCCCTCGGCTGCTTCGACACGGCGGTGGAGGCGGCGGTGGCGTACGCGCGGGCGGCCGCGGAGGCGTCTCGAGCTTCCGCCCACCCGGCCAGCGCTGCGTGTGAGGCGGACGACGGCAGCGGCCCAGCCCCGGAGGCCAAGCGGCAGCGCACGGCCCCCGCCGCCGTGCCCACGTGCCTCTCCGACTTCCCGCCGCATGGGTGCGAGGTGCTGATCGCGCGCCGCGACGGAGAGCCCCTCTACTGCGGCGTCGTCGGCCACACGGCGGACAGCCTGCTGCTGGTCCATGTGCCCGAGTACTGGTGAATTGAACTCCTCGGTCATATTGACTAGGCGGACAGCCTGCTGCTGGTCGATGTGCCCGAGGACTGGCGACTTGAACTCCTCGGTCACATTGACTAGGCGGACAGCCTGCTGCTGGTCGATGTGCCCGGCGAGGCGGGCCCCGTTGCCAGGTCCGTCCACGGGCTACGGACCGGGCTGGGCGCAGCAGAGACGCGGCCGCTCGTCCGCCCTCTCGCGCACCTCCCGAGCCGCCCTCTCGCGGCGCAGGTCGCTGCAGCCGACCCGCACGCGATGCTTGCGCCGCCGCCGCCGCCTCCACGGCAAGGCGGCGGCGGCAGCGGCAGCGGTGGCGGTGGCGGCAGCAGCGGCGGCGGCGGCAGCAGCAGCAGCGGCGGCGGCGGTGCCTGCGGAAGAGATGGCGGTGCCGCTGCATGCAGCTACTTGCCACCGTCGGCCGCCTCGGCACGGCTAGGGTACGAGGACGTCAACGAGTCTGGTAACTTCGTGCTGTCTGCGTGCGGCACGCGGCGGGTGGCAGTGAGGTACGCACGAGAGTCAGTGCTCCACGGCTCGTGCCCCTTCGCTCATGCATTCATTGCTTTGTTCATTCATTCATGGACAGGTAGCCATGATTCGTTCATTCTGTCATTGATCCATCCATGAATGGTCAGGTACGCGCCGCACGAGGCGCTCTCCGCAGAGCTGGCGGAGCGGGTGCGGGCTGAGCACGGCCTTGGCTGCGCCTTGCCGGAACCTTCTCGGAACTTTCCGTGGATCCCCGTAGGTGGTGGAGTATGGCAAGCTGCGCGCGTTCGAGACGAGCGACGGGCGCGGCTGGGGCTTGTGCTGCGCGCGGCGTCTGCGCCGAGGCGACGTCGTCGTCGAGGTCCGAATCTGGGCTAGATCTCGGCTAGATCTCGGCTAGATCTGGGCTGCATCCCGGCTGCCCCTCGGCTGAGTCGTGTCACACTTCCACCTCCTTCGCTGTCGAGGCGATCGGCCGCTGCCTGAGCGAGGAGGAGTACGAGGCGGCTCACCGGACAGAGTTGCGTCGGAGACAGTGCGGACAGTCGGCGTTGGATGAGTCATGCGTGCCTCCTCAGGCGGTCGACCAGACGGAGTACGTCGTCTCGTTCGACGACGAGACGCTCGAGCGCAAGCGGGCGGCGGGGGACGACGTGCTCTACATCGACGCGCGGCAGCAGGGCAGCAACGATGCGGCTCGCAGACGGCTCCTCGACGACGGCGGGTGACAGGCGAGCCTCACGACTGATAGGCAACATGATGCGGCTCGCAAACGATTCGGCGCAGCCGAACCTGAAGCTCCTCTACTGGCCTCCGCCGCAGCGGGGCGGGCTGCCCCGCCGCGCCTTCCTCGTCGCCACCGCCGACGTCCCCGCCTACGCCGAGCTGACCTGGTCGTACGGACAGCACTACCCCCGCCCGTGGCTGCCGGGCCGAGGGCCGGGCCGAGGCGACGGCAAGGCGCGCGCGATGCCGCCGGCCGTGGGCGTGGCCGAGGGCGTGGCCGAGGAGGCGGAGGGCTTGCGGCTGCACCTCTCCAGCAGCAACGCCACTGGGTACAGGGGCGTGTATGAGTACTCCACTGGCCGCTTCCAAGCGCAGCACTACGTGGACGGACGGCGTGACTCCCTCGGCTGCTTCGACACGGCGGTGGAGGCGGCGGTGGTGTATGCGCGGGCGGCCGCGGCGCCGGCAGACTCGTCCTGGTCCAGCGGCGGCTCTTCGGCGGCCGAGCCATCGCCGTCTGCGGCCGAGTTCGAGGTAGGCCGCGCCGAAGTCCGCCCCGGCTGAGGACACGTCCACGACGCGTCCGCGGCCGTGCCCCTCGCAGGTGGATCGCATCCTGTCGGAGAGGCGGAGGGCGGGCGCCCCAGAGTACCTCGTCGCGTGGAAGGTGGGCGCAGCCGCCACGGGGGGGAGGGGGAGGGGGGGGGGTAGGGGGGGACTGCCGTGCGGACGGCGTCTCACGCCTCCTCCTCCTCCCGCGAGCAGGCGGGCCAGCCGACGTGGGAGCCGGCGTCCAACCTGGCGGACGAGGACGGCACGGTCTGCGCGGCGCTCCTCTCGTGGCAGGCGGGGGAGGCGGCCGCCAGTTCGCCGCCGTACGCAGAGGTGCCGCCGCAGCAGCCAGACGGCCCGCCGCCGCTCGGCATGCCTCCGGTCGTGCGGGCCCTCGAGGGCGTCGGGCTGCAGGTGTACGCGGGCGTGTTTGAGGACCTGGGCTACGACGACTTGCGGTACCTCCTCGGGATGGACGCGGCGGAGCGGGCCCAGGTCGCCGAGAGCGTTGCGATGAAGCGCGGGCACGCCGAGAAGTTTGCCCGGTGGGGCTTCTCCATCCCAATCGCAGACGCGTAGTCGGGAGCTGAACTTGTTCTCGCGCGGGCCCCTAGACTTAAACTAGACCCCAGTCCCCAGAGGCTAGAAGGGAGTGTACCCCGCCGTACGTACGGGCGAGACACGTTACGTGGTCGCGTGGTCGCGGGAGACGCAGAGGTGCGCGTGCGCGTTGTGACGTTCTGGCTTGTGCGCAACCCGGTCTTGACCGGAACCACTCGCGGCTCGCTGTGATCTCACTCGCTGTGACTTGTGACGACTAATCGTAAAGCACGGATCTCGCCTTTTGATTTTCACATACTAGATATATCCCTCTCTGTAGACTCTGTGTCGACTCTGAGTAAAGTACTGACGGACCTCCACGCTCCACGCAATCATGGCCACAAGCCTTCCGTACATTGCTCTCGGCGTTCATCGCTACCCCGCGATCCGCGCCGCACCCACCGCCGCGTCGAAGCCGCCGTCGCCTCCGCCGCGCCGCTGCTTCGCCGCACGGTAGCTCTCGAGCACCGCCTCGCGCTGCCGAGCGAGCGCGTCGGCGGCCGCAGTCTTGTGGGGCGACTTGCGCGCGAGCACGCCCTTGATCTGGAGCTCGGGCGGCGCGGCGTTGGTCTCGCCGAAGCGAGGGAGCCTCGCCGCGACCTCCGCCTTCGGCTTCCGCGGCTTGACGGGCGCGTGCGGCTCCTGCGGCGGCCCTCTCTCGTTTGCCGCCTCGCCGCCGCCCTCCTCTTCTTGGCGCCGCCTCTTCTTCTTGGCGGGAGGCTTCGGCGCGGGGCCGTGCTGCGCGCCGCCTCGCTCACTGCCGCTCGCCGCCCCCGCCTCCGCCTGCTGCGCCTGCGCCTGCTGCTGCGCCTGCTGCCTTTGCTTCTTGGACGGCCTCCGCTCGCCCGTGTCCTCGATGTGGCGCGGCCGCCGCTCGGCCGACGCGCCCTGCTGCACGAGCTGCACCGCGTGCATCATCTGCCGCATCTTGCGCGGCACCTGCGTGTCCCACGACGCCTTGAAGGGAACGACGTCCTTGGTATCAACACGGTACGCATTCTCGAGCAGCGCGCCGCTCATGTTCTTCTCGCGCTTGCGGCTCGCGAGCGAGCGGGACTTGGCGTGACGGCCCATGGGTGCGAAGGGATGGGTGCAGGGACAGACAGTGAGCGCAGACGAGACAGAGAGGTTGCGACGCGGTGAGCACCCCCGGCGACGAGTCGCCCAGCCAGCAGCACTTGCAAGAATTCTTAAGGCCTCTCTCACAGCATTGTCCGTTTTCTTTCTGTCTGTCTGTCTTTCTTTCTTTCTTAGAAAAAAGGAGAGGGGTGTGTGTTCGGTACTTTTCAGTGTATGTAGCTCTTACGTACATTCCCGTAGGAGACTCTGCTGACAGGGTTTGCGATGAGGAGCGACCCGAAGGGTTTCTCGGAGGTTAGCGCACCACTAACCGCCGAAGCGCAAGAACTCTACGACGGATCGGGCTCATACTAGCACCCCACCTCGCGAGCCGACGTTCTGGCTCAGCGAGGCTGCTGCGGAGCACTCGCGGACCGGTTCTTCTGGTCCAGCGAGGCCGCTGCGGGGCACCCGGCGGCTCGGGTCACTTCTCATCGCAAACTCGGTCGAGCAGGAGGTAAGGTGTGTGCGCGTGGGAGGCGGCGCGGCACTGTAGGAGCGGCGGTATGGCGGCACGGCGGTAACGCACGGCAGGAGGGACGGCGAATAAATGGCAAGGGCGGCGAGGCGCGGAAGGAGCGGCACGGTAAGGAGCGGCGGCACGGCGGCAGACCACGGCAGCGAACGGCGGAGCATTGGGCGGCGGGTCAAACGACTGAGCAGAGGGCGGCGGCAGGAAGGAGCGAGGATGGCGCGGTGGCGGCGGGATCACGGATAGGGTGGCACGGATAGGAGCGAGCGAGCGGCTAGGCGGCGGGAGGGCGAGGCGAGGGTGGCGGCGGGCGGATCACGAGGAGGTAGAAGGTCTGAGGCGCCTTGCTCTGCGAGAGTCACGCTGAGGAGGCAGCCTTTGCCGATAACCGAAAGTTCTGCGCAGGGATGGGTGCGAGGAGCGGGGAGCGAGCGCAAACGAGAGAGAGAGCTGCGACGCGTGAGGCGACGAGCCAGCGCGCTGGAGGCTGTGCCGAAAAGAATAAATTCGGTCGGAAAAGAAGAAAGCCAACAACAGGGAGAGCTCATGAGGCAAGGGCGGCCGCACCTCGCGGTGTTGCGAGGCGACGAAGCAGCGGTGCGTTCGTGGCTCGAGAGAGGCGGGCGAGCAAACACCACACACAAGTACGGCGAGGTGACCGGATATACCCTGCTGATGGACGCCGCCGGCCAGGGCCACGAGCGGGTGGCCGCGTTACTATTGCAGCACGGCGCTCAAGTCAACCTGAAGAGCAGCGAAGGCGACACCGCGCTGATGCTCGCCGCCCAGGGGGGGCACGAGCGGGTGGTCGAGTTGCTGATCCGGCACGGCGCTGAGGTCAACCTGCAGAGCAGCGCCGGCGCCACCGCGCTGATGGGCGCCGCCATCAACGGCCACGAGCGGGTGGTCGAGCTGATGCTGCGGCGCGGCGCGGAGTTCAACGTGCAGGGCAGCAATGGCCGCACTGCGCTGATGGCCGCCGCCACCAGCGGCCACGAGCGGGTGGTCGAGCCGCTGCTTCAGCGCGGCGCGGAGATCAACGTGCAGGACAGCAATGGCGACACCGCGCTGATGCTCGCCGCCATCGGCGGCCACGAGCGGGTGGTCGGGCTGATGCTGCAGCGCGGCGCTGGCGCCGAGGTCAACATGCAGAGCCGCGAAGGTCGCACCGCGCTGATGGTCGCCGCTAGCAAGGGCCGCGACCGAGTCGTCGAGCTGCTGCTGCAGCACAGTGCTGAGGTCAACCTGCAGGACGGCCACGGCGGCACCGCGCTGATGGACGCCGCCGGCTACGGCAACGAGCGGGTGGTCGAGCTGCTGCTGCAGCGTGGGGCTGAGATCAACGTGCAGGACAGCAATGGCGACACCGCGCTGATGCTCGCCGCCCAGGAGGGCCACGAACGGGTGGTTGAGCTGCTGCTGCGGAGCGGCGCTGAGGTCAACATGCAGGACAGCGACGGCTACACCGCGCTGATGTGTGCCGCGGAGAACGGCCGCGAGCTGGTGGTGGAGCTGTTGCTGCAGCATGGCGCTGAGCTCAGCCTGCAGAGGAGCAACGGCGGCACCGCGTTGATGGCCGCCGCCGGCCAAGGCCACGAACGGGTGGTTGAGCTGCTGCTGCAGCGCGGCGCGGAGATCAACAAGCAGAAGAGCGACGGCTTCACCGCGCTGATGCTCGCCGCCATCGACGGCCACGAGCGGGTGGTCGAGCTGCTGCTTCAGCGCGGCGCGGAGATCAACAAGCAGGACGGCAAAGGCCACACCGCGCTGAGGCTCGCCGCCGCCAGGCTCGCCACCGCCAGCGGTCACGAGCGGGCGATCGAGCTGCTGCTTCAGCACGGCGCGGATGTCAACCTGCAGGACAGCCACGGCCTCACCGCGCTGATGTTCGCCGCCCAGGAGGGCCACGAGCGGGTGGTCGAGAAGCTGCTGGAGCGCGGCGCGGAGGTGTGCGAGCAGGACAGCATCGGCCGCACTGCGCTGATGGGCGCCGCCCGCAGTGGCCACGAGCGGATGGTCGAGCTACTGCTGCGGCGTGGCGCGGAGATCAACGAGCAGGGCAGCAACGGCTGGACCGCGCTGATGGGCGCCGCCAACTACGGCCACGAGCGGGTGGTCGAGCTGATGCTTCAGCGTGGGGCGGAGATCAACCTGCAGGACAGCAGAGGCACCACCGCGCTGATGGTCGCCGCCCAGGAGGGCCACGAGCGGGTGGTCGAGCTGCTGCTTCAGCGCGGCGCGGATGTCAACCTGCAGGACAGCATCGGCCTCACCGCGCTGATGACCGCCGCTGGCAACGGCCACGAGCGAGTGGTCGAGCTGCTGCTTCGGCGCGGCGCGGAGGTCAACGTGCAGCAGAGCGACGGCTTCACCGCGCTGATGGGCGCCGCCGCCACCGGCCACCTCCCCGTCGTGCTCTGCCTGCTGCAGGCTGGCGCGGATACGAAGGCTCGCCATGCGGACGGCTGGTCCGCGCTGCAGCTCGCCAAGAAGGAAGAGGCCAAGCCTGCGACTGCCGAGGCCGCCAGTGCTCCTCCAAAGGACCACGCCGGGTGCGTGCGCGCTCTCACAGCAGCAATGAGAGAGGCGGAGGCGGCGGAGAAGGCTGCAGAGAAGGCGCTCGAGGTCAAGGGGCGGCGCGAGCAGCGCGAGCGGGAGGCGGAGGCGGCGGCGCGAGAGCGCGAGCAGGCGGCACGACAACGCGAAGCAGAGCGGGCGGCGGAAGAGGTGCGCCGGGCGGCGAATGCGGCGGCGCTGGAGGAGCAGAGGCGAGCGATTGCGGCGGAGGCAGAGGCGAAGCTGGCCGCTGAGCGCGCGGCAGCAGAGGAGACGCTGCGGGCGAGAGAGGCGGAGAAGCTTGCGGCTGAGGAAGAGCGGCGAGAGGAGCAGCGGGCGGCGGCGGCGGCGCGCAAGGCGGCTAAAGCAGAGGCGGAGCGGCGCGAGAAGGAGGCTGCGGACAGGAGGGCGGAGGAGGAGAAGGCGAGGCGGCGCGCAAAGGCGGCCGAGAAGAAAGCGGTTAGGAAGGAGGGCAAGGCGAAGAACAAGGAGGCCAAGAAGGCGCCGTCCGCCTGCAAGCTCGAGGAGGAGCGGAGGGCGAAGGCTGCGGCAGAGCTTCGCGATCAGGAGGAGAGGGCGGTGCGGCTGGCTGCTGAGCAGGAGGCGGCGAGGCGAGCGGAGCGCGAGGCGGCAGAGCGAGCGGGCGCGGCGGAGCGGGCAGCGCTGCGAGAAGCTGCGGAGCTAGCAGAGGCGTTGCGCCGGTCAGAGGCGGATGCGGAGGAGGAGGCGCTGGCGCGTCGGGTGTCGCGGTGCGAGGAAGCGGTGAGCAGCGAGTCGACCGGCGGCGGCGGGGACTTGCAGCGGCGTGTCGATCGGCTGGAGGCGAGCTTCGGCGCGGCGACCGAGGGTAGCTTCGAGGAGCGGATCAGCGCCATCGAGCGCTTGATCGGGCCAGAGGCGGCGGAGCAGCCCGTGCCAGTCACCGAGCCGTTTGCTGCCGTCTCACTAGCGGACGCCGGCCTCGACACGGGGCGGCCGGCTGCCCCCGAGTCCACCATGGGAGGCGAGACGTCGTGCATCATATGCTTCGAGCGGCCGAAGTCTCACCTCGCGGTGCCGTGCAGCCACTTGTGCGTCTGCGGTCCATGCTCCGAGCTGATGCGAGAGTGCCCGTATTGCCGCGAGCCAGTGATGATGTGGCTCGCCCCGCGCCCTGTGTGATCAGCGATGAACTCCAACGTTTTCGTTTTCGAGAGCAAAAAAAACGTCCGCCGGCGCGGCCCACATTGCCATCACGTCACGTCTCACGACACATCACACAATTCCGACACTGGTTGTGGGTACGTAGAGCCGTACGGCTTTAGTAGTACTACCTGTAGTTTAGTACTACTAGTAGCCCTAGTAGTCTCTAAGAGTTCTGAGCCTCGACGCCTAGCGGGTCTAAGTGTGCCATGGCACGCTGGGGTGCTTGCGCGGTCTAAGATCAGCGGGAGCCTCTTACATCGGCTAAGTCGGCCGTGGCACGGCCTGGGTGCTGGGACCAAGAGAGGCTCCAACCGTGATCGATACGGCGCTCCGGCAACACAGGACCTTGCAACCTTTCGCCCTTCTCATCACTGCCCCGGCGCCCACTGCTCGACCTTTTTGGGCAGCATCTGATTCGACAGGTCCTCTCCGTGGCCTAGGCAGCCGGTCTTGCCTTGCCCCAGGTAAACACGGCGCCGGCGGTGAGGGCGAGGCTGTGCATGGCCTCAGCCGAGACAGCAACAATGCGCTGCCCAGCGAAGGCCTCGACCTTCTTGGGCAGCGGCTGGTTCTGCTCGTCGCCGTGGCCCAACCGGCCATAGGCTCCATAGCCCCAGCTCCAGACAGCGCAGCAGCTGGTCCTGCTGGTCGCCGTGGCCAAGCCGGCCAAAGCCTCCACCTCCCCAGCTCCAGACGGCGCCGTCGGGGCGCTGAGGGCGAGAGGTTGTGCGCGAATCCCGCCGAGATAGTGACGACGCGCTTCCCCGCCAAGGACGCCATCTTCTTTGGCAGCAGCTGTTCCTGCTCGTCGCCGTGGCCCAGCCGGCCACGGTATCCATAGCCCCAGCTCCAGAGGGCGCCGTCGGCGGTGATGGCGAGGCTGTGGTACGCTCCAGCCGACACAGCGACGACGCGCTGGCCAGCAAAGGCCTCGATCTTCTTGCAGGGCAGCAGCTGGTCCTGCTGGTCGCCGTGGCCCAGCTTGCCCTCGTCTCCCTCGCCCCAGCTCCTGACAGCGCCGTTGCCGGTGAGGGCAAGGCTGTACATATCGCCCTGTTCACGCGCGCGCGAGACGTGCAGACAGGGTTGCCAGGTGAGAGCGAATGGCGCGGTTCACGCCTCGCACTGTTAGCTTCGATGGTAGGAAACAAACGCAAAGGGGGACACATACCTGGCACACCGCCCCCCAGATTTTTTAGAAAATGCAGGTGAGCGCGAGTGTTGCTGTGTGATGCGAGTTTTTTTTCTTTTTGATTAAATGTTCTTTTTCCCGTGCCTAGTGTCGTGCGAGGGGTTGGAAAATCCTCCCTCTCCACTCTCTCAACTCTCTCCCTCTCTCTCCCCTGAGACCACAGAGAGACGAACGATCTTCCTTTCGTTTTTTTGCATGGCTGGATGCCAGGCTGTTTATCGTTCCGAGCTAATTCTTTTTTTGCATGGTCGCCCAGGGTTCCGGCTCCTACCCGGATAGGGGGTCTGTCGGCACTGGCTGGCCCCTTCCAGATAGGTAGGTAGGTAGGTCTTGTTTGGCCCAAAAGGGCCCTGCAATAGGTAGGTACCCCATATTTTCATCTTTTTTCGCTTCGCTGCGCGGCCTGGGGATAGGTAGGTAGGTAGGGCGTTTTGGCGCGAGTCAGTGCCGGCAGACCCCCTATCCGGGTAGGAGCCGGAACCCAGGTGCACTGACTGACGGCGCAGAAAACTGTGGAGCGCGAGGGTTGCTGAGCGACGGGAGCTGTCTCCTCGTTGGCGAGTTGTCGAGACGATTATGGTCCAGGCCGTCCTCTGCATCGACGTCGCTCAGCGCGTCGCGGTCGACGCCAGCGGCCGCCGCGCGCCTCGCGGAGAGGGTGCGCTCATTCTGGCCGCCGGCAAGCTCTCCTTCTTTCCGCGTCCCAGTGAGGATGGCTTTGACGCAGAGCCGTGGGTCATCGATCTGCAGCAGCGCACCCTTGCGTGGTCGAGCCACGGCGAGCTGGCGGTGCTGAGCTCAGGAGCCGAGGACGTTGGCTACACGGCTCTGAGCATGCGCGGTACGGCTGCTGAGTTCCACGAGCTCGCAAGGCTGCTCGGGCTGCCGCCGCCGCCGCCCGAGCCGCCCGCCGACCCAGCCGCGGCCCGGCGCGCGGCTGCGATCGCCTCCACGATTGAAGACGGCGGCGCGAGGGCGGCGCTAGCCGTGCGCGACGGCGCCGGGCGGCTCACGTCTGGCCTCGAGCGCGCGCTCGCCGCCTTCAAGGAGGAGGTGGAGCCGCGCTCGCAGCCGACGGCGGTCTCGCGCTCGACCGAGCAGCTCGTGCAGTCTGCGCGCGCCGCGGCTTGCGTCGCGGAGGACCTCACGCGCGCCGTCGGCGCGGGCGTGTCGGTTGTGGCGTCGGCCGTCGGGGCGGAGGCTGGCGCAGCGCTGCGCAGGGCTGCGGCTAGATTGAGCCCACAGGCTGACACGGACCCAAGATCACGCACACGGCAGTCGAGAGCAGACAGACAGCGACGTCCGACGGCAGTCGGAAGGCAACACTGGCGGTGCTCACGCCAAGTCGAGGCCCAAGCCCCGACTCGCTAGGGCGGCGGCACCCCAGCGTAGAGGGCGTGGAGTAGCGCTCCAATTGGTAAGTTTGAATTCCCTTAGGCGGCGAGCGGTCACCCGACCCGCGAGGCGCTGCTCGCGGTCGGGGGAGCGACGCTGAGCGCTGCGTCGGAGGTGGTGGACGCGATCTACTCGGCGGCGGGCGAGGTGGCGAGCGGCGGCGCCGCGGCCGCGTCGGGCGCCATCCGACATGTCCACGGGGAGGACGCCGGGCGAGATCTAGCCGAGATCTGGGCGAGATCTGGCCGAGATATGACACGGGGAGGACGGCGGGCGAGATCTAGCCGAGATCTTCTGCTCCCCTGCTGCTCCCAAACTGCTTCCCTGCTGCTCCCCTGCTGCTCCCAAACTGCTCCCCTGCTGCAGGCGGGTGGCGGGCGAGGGGCTCGGCGCGGTCTCCTCCGCCGCCGCGGCGGCGAGGAACCTCTCCCTCCTCCGGAGCCGCGGTGCGCTTCTCAGAAGCACCGCCACCGGCGCCGCACGGATGTGCAGTGGCAGTGGCACCGGCGACGGCGGAGAGGACGCAGGACACGTCTCTCGGCTGCAGCAGCAGCAGCACTCTGCGCCGGGCAGCGAGGAGGAGGAGGAGGCGGAGGAGGAGGCGGCATGCGAGGAGGCGGAGGCGGCAGAGGAGGCGCCGGCATGCGAGGAGGCGGACCCGCTCTGCAGTCTCGCCCTCTCCTCGCCCGTCCCGCGCCCTGCCGGTGGCGTGCATCGGCTCGACGCGCGCGCGGACATGTCCAGAACACGTCCACGACATGTCCACGACATGTCCCGGAGGCGTGCCGCGGCTCGACGCGACCAGCTGGCCGCGGGACCCTGCCCTGGCGGCGGCGCAGTTTGACGCGCTGCGGCGGCGCAGGCAGCCGGTGGTGCTGTCGGGCTGCGTGGGGCACTGGCCGGCGTTGCGTTTTTGGTCCCCCCCAATTAGTACGCCCGCGCACCCCGTCAAGTAGAAGACTCCTTCAGTTTCGACGTCGTTTTTGATCAGGTCCCCCCCCTACTTGCGCAAAACCCTTGGGGACAAGTTTGTGCCCGTGGGGTGCCCCCCCGACGGGTTTGGGGACGCCTTTACACGCACGGCCTCCGGGGAGCAGGACCTCAGCCCCTTTGAGTTTCCCCCTGAGAGTTACCCTTGAAGGGTTAACCCCAGCCCAACCAACCCCAGCCCCTCCCCTTTAGCCCCCCCCCCCCCCCCCCCCAAGCCCCGGCCCTGCCGGCGAGCAGGTCTTCGTCAAGCCGCACGAGGCGGAGATGCCCTTCTCCGCATTCGTCGACCTGATCGAGACTCCCCTCCAGCCGGCGACCCGAGGCGGCGGCGGCGCTGACGGACGCAGCGGCGGCGCTGACGGTCGCAGCGGCGGCGCTGAAGGTGACAGCGGCGGCGAAGAGGGCGGCAGCGACGGCTCGTGGAGAGGCGGAGGAGGCGGCGGCGCGGGGGGAGGCGGCTGCGGCGCGACGGGCGACCGTCGCGCGGGGCGGCCGGTGGTATACGCCTCGCACCAGAACTCGAGCTTGCGTACCGAGTTCGAGCCGCTCTGGCGCGGCATCGACTTGCCGCAGGGTGTGTGGGTGCGACACGGCGTCTGGATTTGTCCAGCGGTCGTGTCTTTAGGCGCGACGTCGACCTGTCTCTGGCGTGGGCCGACGCAGCCTTTGGTGGACCGCCCGCCCCGCAACCAAGTCTTGGATGGGCGAGATCACGCGAGATCACCCGAGATCGACCGAGATTAGGTGCCCCGCCCGCCGCGACCAACTTTTGGATGGGCGAGGACGCGGCGCGCACCACGGTGCGCACGCCGACCTGCGAGACGAGGCTGCGTGTCTTGATTGACGAATGACACTGACGGGTGATGCCGCCCTCAGGTGCACGCCAATGAGTAGTTCATTCGTTGAAAATTAATAAAAACCTGGCAATAATTAATCCATCCGTCCTCAGGTGCACGCCAATCAGTAGTTGTCTACCTTTCTAATTAATCATCCATCCTTGAGTTAATAATTCAGCCATCCTCCCTCAGGTGCACGCCGACTTGTTCGACAACTTGTACGTGGTGGTCCGCGGCAGGAAGCGCTTCGCGCTGCTGCCGCCGCAGGAGGGGCTAGTTCATGGCCAATGCTCCAATGATGCATGCCCTGCTTAGCTGTGAGCTGCTGCCGCCGCAGGAGGGGCGCGCGCTGCGTCGCCGGCCGTACCCGGCCGCAACGTACCGCGAGGGCGCCGCCGAGGGCACAGCGACCGATAGGACGGCGGCCGCGGCCGGGCGGGGCGTGCTGCGGGCGGAGCTCGACGAGCCCACCTCGGAGGAGATGTGGTCCGCCGTCGACCTCGAGGACGAGGGGAGCGCCGCCGAGGTGCGGCCGCTGCGCGTCGAGGTGTCCGCCGGCGAGCTGCTCTACCTGCCGGCGCTGTGGTGGCACGCCGTCTCGCAGCGCGCAGACGGGCCGCGCGAGTCAACGATCGCAGTCAACTACTGGTATGAGCCTCAAGGATCGTCGGAGACGTGAGCAAGAAAAAACAGCTTCTTTTTTCTGACCTCGAAAACCTTTTTTGAGAGCTTTCGAGCTTCGTTGTTAATAATACAAGAAACGGATGGTCCCTTGTCGACAACGGACAGGGTCACTTCTTTGTTCGACACTCTCCGCCCCGCTTGCAACGCGACAACGGCTTCATCACATCTTCATCATCCTCGACATCCATCGCCGGTGCGGCGGCCGGCGAGGCCGCGGCGGCGGCGCCGGCGTTGACCAAGAGCGCTAGGAAGCGGCTCAAGGAGAAGGCAAGGAAGGGGCGGCGCGCTGCAGAGGCGGCGGGCGAGCCGGAGGTGGCGCCATCGCCGGCGCCGCCGCCGGTGTTCAAGACGCTCAGGGAGAAGAAGTCGGCTCAGGCGTCGGCGGAGGGCTGGGCGGCGGAGGTGGCGAGGGCCGAGGAGCTCTACGAGGAGCTGCGCGAGCGCGCGCCCCAGCACTGCCGCCGTGGCGGCAAGTGGGCGCGCGAGAAGTTCGTGATGGCGGTGCAGGGAGAGTTCCCACGCGCGCGAGGGGCAGGCGTTCCCAAGGGGACGATCCTGTGCCTCGGCAGGGTGCTCGACGCGCACGATGAGCAGGACGACGCGGAGGGTGGGCGCCGGGATTGGGAGGAGGACCCGCTCGGGTTCGACACCAACCCGGGGCTGCTCCGCGCCATGTGCATGGCGTTCGAGTGAACGCCGTGCAGGCAGCCCGTGCCTTTTGGTGTACCGCGTTTGTACCGCGTCCTGTGCCCCCGAGTTCATTTAATATTTTACGCAAAAGCAGCTTCTCTCACAGTCGATGTAGGTAGGTTCGTCACAGCTGCAGGCAAAAAAGAAATTCTTGCCCCCCACAGAATAATTCTGCCCCCCACAAAATAATTCTGTCCCTTGTCGCAGTCCCCACACCGTGCAGTCGTGGGCACTGACGGTCGGCCGTCAGAAAACACGCCTCCGTGGCTCGGGTTACACCAATCCTCGCTACCCAACGCGGCCAAAGGATATCCACCTCGAGGACCTCGAGACGTCGAGAGTCGTCGGGCCAGACTCACACGAGCATCAGGCGGCCGGCGCCAAGCGTAACCACCGAGCCGCTCTCCGCCGCCGCTCCTCGCCACCAACCATGATGGTGCGTGACTCGTTCACCCCCCTCCCCTCACTACGACCAGCCCTCTCACCCACCACGCCGTCGCCGCGCCTTTCTTTTGTGTGTGCGACGGCGCCGACGCCCGAGTCCAGATGCCCGCCAACGCTCGCTCGCAGCCCCGATCACACAATCTCCCCAGCGACGTTCTCCCTGCCCAGCGCTCCCGCCGCCGGCGCTGGCTCGTCAGCTCCCCCCCGACACGTGGAGACAAGCTCCCACCATGACACACGCGGCGCGCGCATGCAGCGCGCGCAGCGCAGCGCACGCGACTCTTCCTTCCTCCCCCCCACAGGCTCTTCCTCCCCCTCCTCCCGCACCACTCGCTCACTGACTCCTCGCCACCTCTCCTCCACCAACAGGGCAACTCCGAATCCACGAAAACCCTCATAAAAACTGGCGGGAAGTACATGGCCGCGCACCTCGGCGTCAAGGAGGTCAGCGTCATGTCTGCTCCCGGCAGCCTGCTGCTCGAGAGCATTCTCTCGGAGGACGAACAGTGCCTGGTTCTGCGCTGGCTGTCGGCACGGCACCTCACGCTCGTCTCGCAGGCGAGCAAGCGCTTCCGCATCCTATGCACGAGCGTCGCCGACGCGGCCATCATCGAGATGCGGGTCGGCGACGTGCCGGTGCCACACCTGGAAACCACCTTCCATCGGCTCGCGCGCTTGTGCGGCGTTCGCTTTGCGCCCGCAGTCTTCTACTCTGCGGCCATTCGCACAGCCTGTGACTTCAAGACCGATATCAGTATCGAGATTGCTGCGATCGAGAAGCTGCACGTGCTCGTGGGCGATCAGCCGCTTGTCGACTCGTATCCTGAAGATGATCCTGGGCGGTACTTTGAGTTTGGAGAATGCGGCACGGAATGGATGAAGCATGCCATAACGCACACGGAGCATAGCCGCAGAAAGCACATCAAGCACAAGGACGTGGACGCTGCGATGCAGGTCTTCCTGCGCACACTCCCAATGCGAGCCGATGCGTTACTGCCTGACGAGGAGGAGGACGACGATGACGATTGCGACTTCAAGAACAAGGACGACGGCGACGATGATGACGACGACGACGACGACGACGATATCGGCAGTATCGGCGTGGCCATCGGGCCACAGTGCGGCGAGCTGTACCTCAGGCTTTCAGGCCTGCTATTTTGCTCAGACGGAGAATTCACGCGAGAATGGTACAAGACCGCAGCTGACTTCTTTCAAGAGCTCGAATCGGACTTCCCGTGGAACGGAGCGTACTGGCTTGCTTTGACTCGCGAGGACGCGATCGCCTATGCCATCCTTCACGGCTATCTTGATGGCTTACAACCCGCATCTTTTGCGAGCAAAATGGAGTCGTTTGCGAGCGAAGTGGCGGAGGCTGACCCGGCAAACCTGCCGGCGGGCAAGGCGCTGATCTTAGCGGTCGCCGAGCGAGTCAGCACTACGCTGCAGCCATGTGCCAACCCCGTGTGCTGCCACCAGGCTTGTGACTGCCGACTGGCGAACCCCCATGATGCTTATGCTGGGGGTCGTTGGAATGGCGGACCCCCATGGTTTCATAATCAGGAGCGAGGGGACTACGATGCCACAGCGCTCGAAACCCTGGGGGGCACCTGCCTGCCCTGCGTGGGCGGCTGCCCATCCGCGCGCTTCCTCCGCGAGGCCAACCGGCGCGTCCGCCAGTGGATACGCGAGGGTACACGCCACCCGGAGCGGACCCTCGCCAAGATCGACTTCAAGCTCGAGACCGGCGTCGCTAAGTGGTACTGAGGCCAAGCATCCAATGGCCGGTGTGCGCTGACGGCTTGATGACGAGCCTCGCCTCGCGACCGGCGACTGTACTTGCTCTCACGACGCGTGCCACTCGCGCAAGTACCACTGTGCCGTGACCACACTGCGTGCCGTGACCTGTACCTCTCGCCTCTCTCTTCGGGTGGCTAACCTAACCTAGGGGAGAGGGGCTGCTTGCTTACTGTTAAAAAATAACAATACAGGGTGCGCGAGGGGGTCGCCGTTCGCGCCGCAGCGTACTTGGTCTCATCCCAGCCAATCAGCACCTAGCGGCGATCGTCGCTGACCGCCAAAACCTTTCCTTTCGCACTTGCGTGGGACACCTACCGCGCACTTAACCTCCCATACCCCTTGTCGCAGTCCACCCACACCGAAGACACCGAAGTTGGGCCAGTTGGAGCGCATTCGCATTTTTGCGATCCCGCGCGTGTACGAGTGCGGAGTGGCCGGCGGGCGACGAGGGCGGAAGCGCCGACATAGAGCTGGCTTTCGGGCCCGGTGCTTTTCTGTGAATACTGTGCGATTTCGGGGCCCGGGGTTGTGCGTTTACGTGAATACCACAGGTTGAAGAACCGGCCGAGAACTTCTTCGTGACAACCGAAGCAATGGCGCAATGGCGATGGCCGAAGAGCAGCTCGCCACCCTCTCCGCCGCTGCACCGGCGTGGAGGGAGTTGTCGGCGGCTGAGGTCGCTCCTCTCACTCTCTCCTCTCCTCTCTCTCCTCTCACTCTCTCTCCTCTCCTCTCACTCCTCTCACTCGCTCTCCTCTCCTCTCTCTCCTCTCACTCGCTCCTCTCCTGTACAGCGCGTCGCTCTCGCAGCCGAGGTGCTCTCCAAGGTCCACGAGGACGAGTGGTCGCGCGCAGGCGACTGGGTCGCGCGCGAGACCGAGCTGAACCTCATCGCGGCGGCCGACCGGGCGGTGCCGGGCGCGACTGTGCGCTTTGTCTTTGGCAGCATCCTGAGTGACTGGCTCAAGACCTACATTGCGGCAACCTCTGGCCGCGAGTCGCTCGCTCGGATGGAGGAGGACGCCGCCGACGGCTCCTCGCGGTACGGACCCATCGGTTTGGGGCCCGGCGCTCCCGGCTGCGTCGCCGAGCTGTGGGCCGACCCGGCGGGCGCGGTGCGCGAGGCAACGCCGCCGCAGCCGCCGCCGCAGCCGCTGCAGCGGCAGCCGTCGGACGGCGCGGTGACCCTCGTCCTCGGCGCCGGCAACCAGTCCTTCCTCGGCGTGGTGGACGTGCTGAGCCGCTGCCTCCAGCACGCGGAGCCGGTGCTGCTCAAGTTGCACCCGCTGCGCCCGTGGCTAAGCCCGCCCCTCCTCCTCATCCTGGCGCCGCTCATCGCTCGCAATATCGTCGCGGTGACGCTCGACCGCGGCGTCGAGGAGGCGTCGGCGCTGTGCACGCACCCGCTCGTGGGGCATGTCCACCTGACGGGCAGCGAGGAGACTGCAACCGCGGTCCGCGCGTCGCTCGACCGCGCCGGCCGCCCGCACGTTGGCATCACGTCGGAGCTCGGCTGCGCCACGCCGTGGCTCGTCTCGCCGGGCGCGTGGAGCGGCGAGGAGCTGCGGCACGCGGCCACCCTGATTGCTACGGCCAAAAAGGGGAACGGGGGGTGCAACTGCCTCAGCGCGCAGGTCGTCGTCGTCGCGCGCGACTGGCCGCAGCGCGGTGAGTTCCTCTCCCTCCTCACCGCCACGATCGCCGCGCAGCCAACCGTCCCGGCCTACTACCCCGGCGCCCACAAGCGCCGCGCCGCCCTCGGCGCCCTCTACGGCGCACGCGCCTCGCCCGTTGTCGGCGCCTCCCTGCCGCACACGCGCCTCACCGCCGAGGACGAGGTGCCGCCGGTCGGACTCGAGTCACGTCTCGGCTACACCCGGGCTAGACCTCGGTGACCTCCTCCCTGTAGGTGCTGCTCCTTGACTGCGGCGTGGCGGGCGAGGCGAGCTTCGACGGGGCGGCGCTGCGCACCGAGGCCTTTTGCCCGGCCCTCGCCGTCGTGCAGCTGCCCGGCGGCGCGCGAGGCCCCGCACCGCAGCGCGCCACGACCCCCACCACCCAGCTGCCCGCAGCCCGCACGCGACCGCCGCCCTCCGCTCCGGCGCAGGCGCCGACCCGGGCGAGTACCTCTGCGGCGCGGCGGTCCCCTTTGTCAACTCGGACGCGTGCCTCGGCTCCCTCTCTTGCTCCATCCTCGCCCCGGCCTCCGCGCCGGCGCAGAGCGTCAACGCTGCGGTCGCCGCCCTCAAGTATGGCGCCGTCGGCGTCAACGCCTGGTCGGTGCTCGGCTACATGGCCTCCTGCCGCGGAGGCACGTGGGGCGCCCACCCGGTGTGCGCGGATGAGAGGGACCCTCGCGCGCGCCGGCGGCGCTTCGCTTGGCGCGGCTGTGCGCTGACGGCCCTCCTGTGGACGCCCGCCCCACGCAGGACGGGCCTCGCTCGGGCCTCGGGCGGATCGGCAACGCGTTTGGCGTCGCGCACGCCTTCAAGTCGGTCGTGCGCGGGCCGCCCCTCTCGACGGCGCCCTTCATGGACGCGGCCAAGGCGCCGCCGCCCCTCCTCCTCGACGCGCTGCACGCGGCGCTGTGTGCGCCCTCCGCCGCCCGCGGTGCCGGCCGCCTGCTCGGCGTGCTGCTGCTCCGCATGGGACAGGCCGTCCTCGCCGCCCTCGGCCTCGCGCCCCGCATCCGGTACGGCGCGGCGCTGTGAAGTGGCTAATAATAAAAAGGCGCGAGCTTCGTGTTCGCAACGCGCTTTCGTCGAGCCTTGTGTGCGCCTTGTGAGGGCATGTGTGCTCTTGACCCAGTGAGTGTCCAAGGCCCTGAGACGGTCAAACTCTGAGACGAGTTGTCACCTGGGGGGGCCGTCGATCAAGATCGCAGCACGTCCGACAGTAATATGCCGAACCTGATGCCGACTTCGTGTGATAAAAAACACTCCTCGTGCGGGCGCCGCGCGCCCTAGTGTCGATAAAATAAAATTTCGCCCCCGAGTTCATTTCATATATCGCTGAAGTGTACACAAGGGAAGGCGCGTGCGGGTGCTCGCGTCCACCCACACCCCGTTGGTGTCCAGTCCGAGCCTGGCTGTTCTTCACCGTCGATACACACATACTTGCCCGTGCATTAGCAGTTTTTCCAGTTTTTTTGAGCTTAGCCTTCGATGTTATGAAAACAAACAGTTTTTTTTGGAGGTACATGGGCCTCGTTTGGTGTATATGCTGCGGCCAGCTTTACTCCTCGTGTGCCTAGCCACTGCGGGCGGAGTTCAACCTGCCGAGGCCACGGAAACGATTGCAGTGCCGTCGGCTGGTATTTTGCAGTCGGCTTTCCTCGGCGATGCAGAAGCGGTTCTGGCGTGGCTCAACGGTGGTGGCCGGGTCAATGAGGGCTTGGCCAATGAGAAGGGCCACAGTGGGTGTGTTGCCGCCTTTAAAAGGCACCTCGAGGTTGCGAGCGGCGAGTCGACCGTCCAAGTCAATGAGCAGATCGCGTTGGCGTTTGCAGGAGGCGACGTGGACACCGTGATGGCGTGGCTCGACGATGGGGGGCACGTCAACGCGACGTTCCCATCGGACAGCTATGTGAAAGATATTGCGCTGCTTATGATCGCCGCATCGAACGGCGACGAGCGGATGATCGACTTGCTGCTGGAGCGCGGCGCAGGGATCAACCAGCGGGACAGCGAAGGCGGCACCGCGCTGATGTATGCCGCCCAGGAGGGTCGCGAGCGGGCGACCGACGTGCTGCTGCAACGCGGTGCAGAGATCGCCTTGCAGGACGACATCGACGGCAGCACCGCGTTAACTCACGCCGCTCGCGCGGGCCATGCGCAAGTGGCTGACATCCTGCTGCGGCACGGCGCGGAGGTCGACCAGCAACGACGACCACCCCCTTCCTCGAAGCACGCAGGCAACGGCACTGCGCTGTTGGCCGCCGCTTCAGCAGGCCACGATCAGACTGTTGAGACGCTGCTGCGGCACGGTGCTGAGATCGACCATCAGGACAGCAGCGGCGGCGCTGCCCTGATGATAGCCGCCATCAACGGCAAGTTGACCACCGTCAACTTGCTGCTGCAGCGCGGGGCGCAGGCAAACCTTCTGGACAAGATCAACCAGAGCGCACTGTTGCGGGCCACCATGAAGGGCCATGAGCGCGTGGTCGACTCGCTGATAAGACACGGCGCGGAGGTCGACCTGCAGGTTTCACTCCGCGGCAGAGACGGCTTCACTCCGTTGATGATCGCCGCAAGTCTCAACTACCACACCATTGTACGCAAGCTGCTGCGGGCGGGCGCGGACACGACGGCGCGCGGTGCGAAATCAGGCAATACAGCGCAACAGATGGCCGAGAGGAGGGGTCACAAGGAGAGCTTACAGGCCTTCGAGGAGCACCGCATGGAGTGGTCTGTGATGGACCGGTTACTGTCGTATGGTGGAGCGCTCGTTGTGATCTATGCTTTGAACATCCTTCGGCGACTCTCTCAGGGTCGGAGGCGCTCGCAAAGGCGCCAGCGGACGGGAGAGCGCGTCGTGGCCCTGCTGTCTTCCGACATGCGCCTGCTTCAGGCGATGCTAGCTGCTGCAGCTGGCTGCCTCCTGTCGGCGTGCGAGCTGCTGAAGCAGCATTTCGTCACTTTGCTCGCCGCTGCGCTCATGTCTTTGTTCTGCACTGCGGTGGAAGGCAACGTCATAGCAGTGGTGGAGGCAGGCATACTTGCATCCTGCTTGCACGTCCCACTCGCGAACGTCGTCCTCTTTTGTAACTACTTCATGCTCATCGTACGTAAGCTTCCCATCGGCAAACACGCTCCCGTCGGCACGCCCCCATCGGCAAACACGCTCGCCTGTGTGTTCTTCTTCTGGGCCTCCTTCATCCACATGACGCTTTGGGCAACTGCTCGGCTGCGAGGCGGTGCGAGAGCAGCGGAGCCGGCGCGCGGCCAGCAGCGCGGGCGGTCACGAAGGCGGGGAAGGGATGTGGCGGCGCCAGCGCCGGCGCTGGAGGCGGACGCTGATGCAGAGGCGGCGCGAGAGCGAGCCCGGTTCGAGGAACGGGCAAAGCAGGAGCAGCGGGAGGCGGCAAAAGCGGCCAAGGACGTGAGGCGGCGAGAGGCGACCGAGGCCAACCGGCAGATGGCCAAGGCGCGAGAGGCGGCAGAGAACCCTCCGGCTCCGGTGGAGCTGGGCGCCGACGAGGTGTGTGAGTTGATGCAGGAGCCGTTCCCTCACTGCACCTCCCCACCCGGCTGGCGCGCTTGTGTAGGTGCTCGGCGCGCTCGAGGCGGCGGTAGAGGTTGGGCGCGGCGGCTTTGGCGTTGTTTATGCCGTGGAGCTGCCCTCGCTACCAGGCTGGGGCCGCGTCGCCGTCAAGCGAGCCTTGTCTGGGGTGGATGCTCCGAAGGTGTTGGACGAGGTGTCCAACTTGCGGAGGTGCGCGCATCGGGACGTGCTGCCGCTGCTCGGGTATTGCGGCTCGCCCCAGGCGGCTGGCATCGTGACGGCGCTCATGCGAGGCGGTTCGCTCGACGACCACCTCCTGCTCTCACCCGACGCGCGGGCGCGACTGCAGCAGCTCGGCTTCAAAGGCACTCCGGGGCTGTCGTGGTCGCAACGACTGTCGGCTCTGTGCGACGCGGCGCGGGCGCTGGTGCACCTCCACTCAAACCTCATTCTCCACCGCGACGTGAAGACGGCCAACATCCTGCTCGACGGCGCGCTGCTGCCGCTGCAGACGGCGGGGGGCGAGAGGCGCGTCTACCCCGAGATCACCCGAGATTGCCCTAGATTGCTCTAGATCGCTCGAGAGCTCCACTCCTTAGGCGCGTCTACCGCGCCTTCCTGTCCGACGTCGGTCTCGCCAAGGAGCGGGCGGGCGGGTCTATGACCGTGGCGACCAATGCTACAAGCACCATATACTCGACCGGGTTTGCGGACCCGAACTTCCTCGACTCGAACCAGCACTCGGCCAAGACGGACGCGTACGGGATCGGCATCTCGCTGTTGATGGCGTTGACGGGCGGCGAGCCCAGCGGCCTCAAGAGCGTCCACGAGGAGGACATCTGGGACATGGTGGACGGCAAGGAGGGCGCCGGCGGCGGGCTGCTGCGGGCGGCGCGGCAGGCGGCCGGTTGGCCTGAGGAGGCGACGCGAGAGCTGGTCATGGCTCTGCACGGGCTCGTCTACGAGCGTAAGGTGCGACGCCTGCCTCTGCCAGAGGCGCTGGCGGCGTTCGAGGCGGCGCTGCGCTTCGGCGGCGGCGCAGATGCGGGAGCAGCGGCCGCGGCGGCGCCGGCTACGGCCGAAAGACCGACATCGTCGGCTGGCGCCACATCTAGCGGGGCCTCGGCCAGCGGTGCCTCAGGCAGCGCTTCGTCGTCGTCTGGGGGCGGCTCTACCTCTGCGCCGGGCTCTCTGACGCGCGCGGTCGGCGGACTGGCAAAGGTCGCTGTGGCGGGCGGTGGCGACATGTCCTTGGCGCGGCTGCAGGAACGGATCAGCACGGCATACCTGGCTATGATGGGGCAGCTCGAGCGGCGGCATGAGCAGCGGGGAGGCGCGCCGTTGCCCAAGGGCTGCAGCGAGGAGGAGAAGATCAACGCGTTCGCGCCGCGCAGCGCCGGGCCGCTCTGCGACTCCGCGCACACCCTGCGGCGCTGGTACAATGCGTGCAGGCACGAGCGAGGCCAATGGAGCGCGGGTGCGCGGCCGAGCGACGAGGAGGTGGCGCGGGTGATCAAGAAGATCGGGGGGCTGCTGGAGCGGCTGGGGTAGAGGTCTGGACTCATAAATAAATAAATAGAGCAGGCGTGGCAGCAGAAGAGGCGGCCGGCGCGCGTGGAATAAAGGTTTTGCGCTCGATGGTGTCTCGTCCTCGTCACCACTCACCAGCTCAGCGCCGAGCGCGGCCTCTGCCAGAGATGTTGGGACGATGGGAGGGGGGCGAGGGGAGCGGAACCCGGAACGCGGAAGCAGAGAGAAACTGAGAGGGGGTGTCGTAACGTTACGTAAAGCCGTATAGGGGTCAAGTATGGCCATGGCCATCTCACAGTAGAGTCTAGAGAGGTGTCCGTTTTTATTTATTTGTTTCCCCTCCCCCGACCCCTAGCCCATGCCATTTCTTTCCGATTTGTGATATAAAACGTGTGTGCAGTACGACTCTGTATATGTGTGCGTAGGAATTTCTGGCGGTTCTGACAACCTCCGCCTAAGGGCGCTAGGGGCTAGGGCCGCTGACTGCCAGTTCGCGAACTGCCCCTACCGGCTCTGAGCCTCTGCTGAGCGTTCCGCACGCGGGAGACTACATGTTGTGCGCCCAAGCATTGCGACGAGGGTCATTCAAGGATAACGTGCTGTTATGGATATGCACGAAGCCCCCTACGCATCCCAGACCCACAGACCCCCTGCGCCAATCGCAATCTGCAACACCCCCTGCATGCACATGTGCATGTGCATGCACATGCACATGTATGTAGCGCCTGCGGCCTGGGCCAAGAGGGCTCGTGACACGTCGGTGAGAGTCGTGTATCTCACGGATCGCGCATGCGGCGCAGGAGCTTCTCTCGTGCCGTTCTCCTCATCAGCCCCACACCAACGCGAGTACTCTCACCTCGAAACATTGATAAGTGGGACAAGGAGGCAAGGAGGGATGGTCCGGGTTGCACGTCTCCTGGAGTTTTGACTCATCAGGGTCCTTCGCTATCGTCTTCGCTCCTATTTGCCCCCTTAATTAAGCCCATTGAAGCTGCTTGGAAGCTCGATGTTACGCGGCCATCGACTCAGGAATCATGTCTTCGTACGTCGTCTGAAAGAGGGGCCGCAACGCCCATCGGAGCCGTGACGCCGCGGCGTCCGGGCGATGGCGAACGCGTCAGAATGTGCGAGGTACGGCTTTATCCAACAGCAGCCAACACCCATACACGTGGCGCGCGCCGCGCGGGGCCGCGGGGAGACGGGACCAGGACACTCCTCGCCGCTGCGCTCGCGCCGGCGGCTGGGGCCGCCGGATTTAGATCGTGGTTTAGGATACGCGTGTGATGCGCATGTGCTGTATGCGTAGAGCAGTACTTACAAACTCCCCGGCCGCGTTTTACCCGGGACGTATGGGCTATGGCCTGCAGCGGACCGCCAGTCCGCAGTCGCCACGTAGTCGTAAGAGACAGAAAACGCGTTCGCGTGGGGGCAAGCATGCGGCCGGGTCGTTGATGTGAGTGCGGCGCTCGTGTAAGAGTCATGCGAGAGGCGCATGCAGCGCCTCGCCACCGGCAAGCGTTGCAACCGTCGCCGGCCGACAGCTGGTGGGCCCCCGCCCCGTACAGTCGACGTGTGGCAGCTATGCCCCCATGGCGGACGCGGCCTCCTGGCTCTGCGAGGGCGTCACGACGGTCGAGTAGTCGCGGCAGGAGGTGCTCGCCGCCGGCGCGGGCTCGCGCTCAATCAGCTTGTTGATCGCCCCGAGGTACGCCTGCGCCGACCACGACAACGACCACGACAACGACGCAGCGGACGGTGAGCAGATCACAACCAGATCTCACTACCTGCTAGGGGGGCGGCACCTGCGCCGACGCGACGACGATGTCGGTGGAGGAGCCGGAGCCCGTGTAGGTTGCGACGGCGGGCTTGCGCCCCTCGAAGGTCTCGGCGTTGACGAGCTCGGGCGCGCCGTTGGCGCCCTGTGCGAGATACAACCGAGATCCAGCCGAGATACAGCCGAGATCTAGCCGAGATACAGCCGAGATCTAGCCGAGATATCGACGTACAGCCGAGATCTAGCCGAGATCTAGCCGAGATCTAGCCGAGATACAGCGGAGATACAGCCGAGATACAGCGGAGATACAGCCGAGAGCTAGCCGAGGGTGTGCTCCGCATCGCACCTCGCGGTAGATAGCGCCGTGGTGTCCCGGGAAGGACGGGTCGGGCGCCTCGTACCCGGGCAAGCCCGCGTCGCCGACCTCGCGCGGCGCGATGTGCAGGTTGATGGAGGCGAGCGCGTCGTTGCCTATCTCGGCGCACCTCGGCGGATCTCGCCCGATCTCGGCTGGAGAGAGAGACGGGGAGCGTGTCGGTGCCCGGCCCGCCCGAGCCACCGTGGATCTTGGTCACGTTGTACTGCTTGAGCTCGATGGGCCGGCCGATGATGCGCAGGATGGCCTGGGAGGGCGCGTCGACGGGGGGTCGGGGTCAGGGGTGGGGGTGGGGGTCAGGGTGGGTCAGGGTTAGGGCCAGGGGGGTCAGGGTTGAGGTGAGGGGTAGGGTCAGGGTGAGGATCAGGGGTAGGGTCAGGGGGGTCAGGGTTAGGGCCAGGGCTAGGGCTCGGGCTAGGGTTCGCCTTGAAGGTTGCGTCGACGGGGCCGGCTCCGATGGCGGCGACGGCGTGCTCTGTGCCGGTGCTGACCTCGTGCAGCCGCACCGTCGCCGTCGAGGAGACCTTGCAGGGTTTGGGTTTGGGTTTGGGTTTGGGTTTGGGTTTGGGTGAGGGAGAGGGAGAGGGTGAGGGAGAGGGTGAGGGTGAGGGTGAGGGTGCGGGTGCGGGTGCGGGGTGAGGGTGAGGGGTGAGGGTGAGGGGTGAGGGTGAGGTGAGGGGTGAGGAAGGGTGAGGGTGAGGGTTAGGGTGTCATTGATACATTCCGAGGGACCTTGTGGCCGTGGTTCTCCGAGTTGGACTGCACCGAGCACGAGAGCAGCTCCCACGCCTTCTCCTGCACCGCCTGGGAAAGGGAAAGGAACGGTCGGTGGAGTGTCAAGGAAGTGTCTGGCAAGTGCCTTCTCCTTGCACCACCTGGTCCATCACTACTCCGAGCAGCGACTCGAGGTCGGCGTCAGAGACGACCTGCGGAGATGTCGCCGAGGTAGCGCCGAGGTAGCGCCGAGGTAGCGCCGAGGCACCGCCGAGGCACCGCCGAGGTAGCGCCGAGGTAGCGCCGAGGTAGCGCCGAGGTAGGCGTCAGAGTGCGCCTTCTTCGCGTCGGCGATCGCCTTCGCCTCCTCGACGAACTGCGACAGCTTGGCCTCGTCCTCGGCGACGTCGTTGTACCTGCGGGGGCGCGGCACCGACGTGTGTCCGACGTGTGTCCGACGTGTGTCCGACGTGTGTCCGACGTGTCACCGACGTGTCACGGACATGCCACGGATGTGTCTTGGCCTCGGGTGAGACTCTCGTGTCACCCGACCAGCCGCGCGCGGACGCCGTACCGACGCACTCACTACTGACTTCATGAGGGCGTGATCTCACCCGAGCTCGATCAGCCGCGCGCGGAAGGCGGCCTTGCCCGAATGCTTGCCCAGCACCAGCATGTTTGAGCTGTCCGCCCCGACCTAGAAGGTTCCTAGAAGGTTCCTAGAAGGTTCCAGCACCAGCATGTTTTGAGCTGTCCGCCCCGACCGACTCGGGCGTGATGATCTCGTACGTGGCCGCGTGCTTGAGCATGCCGTGCTGGTGGATGCCTAGACCCGTCCGCACTGCGATGAGACACGACTTCAGCTGGCCCACAAGAGCACGCCGTGCTCGTGGATGCCCGACTCGTGTGCAAACGCGTTCGCTCCGACGATGGCCTTGTTGGCCTGCGCGCGGCGGCGGGGAGCAGCAGCAGGGCGTGAGAGAGGGTGCGCCTGTCGCCTCCCGCCCCAGCGAGGTGTCGGCCGGCGGAGGGGCGGTGCTGGCTGGCTGGCCTGCACGGCGATGCCGGTGTACGTCGCAACCATCTTGGACGTGCGCATGATCTGCTTCGTCTCGATGTCGCAGTGGACCGGGAAGAGGTGCGGCCGCGTGCGCAGCGCCATGACAACCTCCTCGAGGGATGTGTTGCCCGCGCGCTCGCCCAGCGAGTTGAGGGTCACCTCGACCTGCCTCGCGCCTGCTCACACCGGAGCGGTGAAGAGAGGCGTCGTGCCCCGCTCGGGCGCGCGGCGCCGCTGCTCGTCTGGCGCCTCGCGCGACGGCGGCGAGCGAGTTTGCAGTCGCGAGGCCGAGGTCGTTGTGGCAGTGGGTGGACCAGATGATGCGGTCTGCGCCCTTGACGTTTGCGATCAGGTGCGCGAAGAGCGACGAGTACCTATTCGCCAGTCACGAAGGAATGAACACCGCTAGTCATTCGCTTGCGACCAGTCGCGAGGAGCGAGTAACTCGTCCGGCAGCGTGTAGCCGACAGTGTCGGGCAAGTTGATGGTGGTGGCGCCCGCCTCGATGACGGCCTCGCACAGCTCGACGAGGAAGGCGGGGTCGGACCGCCCGGCGTCCTCGGGCGAGAACTCGATGTCGTCGACCATCGACTTTGCGAAAGCGACCATCGACGAGGAGATCTCGACGCACTTTGCGCGCGAGATGCCGAGCTTATGCTCGAGGTGGATGTCGGAGGAGGCGAGGAAGGTGTGTATCCGGTGGAGCGGCGCGTGCCGCACCGCCTCGTAGCACCGCTCCAGGTCCTTCTTGTTCGCGCGCGCGAGCCCGGCGATCCGCATCGGCTGCCCGCTTCGCCGGCCGTCGGTGAGCTGGCCCGACGTCTTGGCGACCTGCGTGACGGCCGCGAAGTCGCCCTCCGACGCGATCGGAAAGCCCGCCTCGCACACGTCCACGCCCAGCCGCGACAGCTGCTTCGCAATCTCGACCTTCTCCGACTCAGTCAGCGTCGCGCCGGGAGACTGCTCGCCGTCGCGCAGCGTCGTGTCGAAGATGACGAGCTTGTCGGTCGCGGGCTCCGCCGAGAAGGCGCGCGCCGACGCAGCTGGCCGCCTCAATCTGCAGCAGGCGGCCACGGACGGCCGGCGAGCGCTCCTGAGGGTCGCGCTGAGCATGGGACTTCGCGGCCTCTCCGCGACGAGAGAGCTGTGAGCTCGACCTCAATGCGGCGCGTTTTCTTTTTCTGTGAGGCGCTGCAAGGCCGGAGCGAAATTTATTTTAGCTAGCCTTCGATGTTATGAAACAACACGTGCCTTTTGGGGTACCCCGTTTCTGCCGCGTCCTGTGCCCCCGAGTTATTTTGTCAACAAAAACAAACGCGGACACCCGCATGGCATATCGCTCTCGGGCCTGACTGCTTACAACCACAGACATCGCGCGAAAAAATCTTTTTCCCGAGAAGGCCGAGGAAGGCCCTGCCGCCGCCGCAGGGGGGCAGCGCGGGCACTGCAGCCCGCCGCGCACCGCCGCAGTCGAGGGCAGCGCGGCCGACACGCTACTCTGCTCCGGCTGCTGCAGGCAGGCGCAATTATGCCGACTGCAGTCTGGTACAAAAGCGCCGTCTGCAGTCTTAACGACCGGTACAACTACCTGCGAGAGGTGGAATCGGCATATCGCATGTCAACTGCGCCGAACGCCTCCTCAACGGACACTTCAACGGATACCTCCTCCTCGTTCGTCGTCCTTCCGCAAGCAAGCAACTCCCCGGCGAACCGCTAGACGACTACATCGCTGCCTTCCGCGCAGCGCAATCGTGATCGGGTATGCGCGCCGCGCTGCGGCGCGTGCTTTGTTTTCTTTCAATTAGGTCGGACGGTTGCGCACCAAAAGAAATCGAAAATCGGCCCGCGCTCCATGGTGCACACGGGCGAGCCAGCGCCGCTGCTCGGCCAGCGAGTCGTGCTCGGCGGGCTCTCCTCCCGCCCCGAGCTGAACGGGCGGCGGGGCGTGGCGGGGAGCTTCGAGGGCGGGCGGTACGCGGTGGCGCTCGAGGGCGGCGGCGAGAGCGTGCGGGTGCATCCCGGTAATCTGTCGCCGGCGGCGGCGGAGCGGGCGTCGAGCGGTGTCGTGGCAGCCCCCGATGCGGTCGTGGCAGCGGCTGAGCGAGGCGAGGAGGAGGCGGTGCTGGCGTGGCTCGAGGGCGGCGGGCGGGTCAACGCGACGTACAAGAGAGGCGGCGTGAGCGGCCTCACGCTGCTGATGGGCGCCGCCCGCTACGGCCACGAGCGGGTGGTCGAGCTGCTGCTCCGGCGTGGGGTGAAGGTCAACTTGCAGGACAGCGACGGCAACGTCGCGCTGATGTACGCCGCCGCCAACGGCAACGAGCGGATGGTCGAGCTGCTGCTGCGGCACGGGGCGAAGGTCAACCTGCAGAGCAGCGACGGCGTCACCGCGCTGATGAACGCCGCCCTGTCCGGCTATCCCGCCGTCGTGCGGCGCTTGCTGCGGGCGGGCGCAGACACGGCGGCGCGCGCTGAGGACGGCAAGACAGCGCTGCAGCTAGCCAAGCAGCTGGGCCACGCCGAGTGCGTCGAGGCGTTCCGGCAGCACGTCCAGGAGGTGCTGGCGGGACGGCCCACGGCGACGGCAGCCGGTGGCGAAGGCGCAGGCGGCGCTTCCCCCGGCGGCGCTTCCCCCGGCGGCGCTTCCTCGGCTGGATCGAGAGTCGCGGAGACGCTATCTCCAGCGGTGGCGGCGGGGCGGGCGTCGAGCGGTGTCTTGGCAGTCTCCGACGAGGTCGTGGCAGCAACGGAGCGTGGCGAGGAGAAGGCGGTGCTGGCGTGGCTCGAGGGCGGCGGGCGGGCCGACGCGACGTACGAGAGAGGCGGCGTGAGCGGCGTCACGCTGCTGATGGGCGCCGCCTTCAACGGCCACGAGCGGGTGGTCGAGCTGCTGCTGCAGCGTGGGGCTGACGTCAACTTGCAGGACAGCAACGGCCTCACCGCGCTGATGTTCGCCGCCGGCCAAGGCCACGAGAGGGTGGTCGACTTGCTGATACGGCGCGGCGCTGAGATCAACCTGCACAGCAGCGACGGCTTGACTGTGCTGATGGCTGCCGCCCAGGAAGGGCGCGAGCGGGTGGTCGACTTGCTGCTGCAGCACGGCGCTGAGGTCAACATGCAGGAGAGCGACGGCTGGACCGCGCTGATGTATGCCGCTGTCGGAGGCCACGAGCGGATGGTCGAGCTGCTGCTGCGGCGCGGCGCTGAAGTCAACCTGCAAGACAGCGACGGTTTCACTGCGCTGATGTGGGCCGCCCTCTTCGACCACCCCGCCGTCGTGCGGCGCTTGCTGCGGGCGGGCGCAGACACGGCGGCGCGCGCTGAGAACGGCAAGACGGCGCTGCAGCTGGCCAAGGAGGAGGGCCACGCCAAGTGCGTCGAGGCCTTCAAGAAGCACGTCCAGGAGGTGCTGGCGGGACGGCCCACGGCGACGGCAGCCGGTGGCGAAGGCGCAGGCGGCGCTTCCCCCGGCGGCGCTTCCCCCGGCGGCGCTTCCTCGGCTGGATCGAGAGTCGCGGAGACGCTATCTCCAGCGGTGGCGGCGGGGCGGGCGTCGAGCGGTGTCTTGGCAGTCTCCGACGAGGTCGTGGCAGCAACGGAGCGTGGCGAGGAGAAGGCGGTGCTGGCGTGGCTCGACAGCGGCGGGCGGGTCGACGCGACGTACAAGAGAGGCGGCGTGAGCGGCCTCACGCTGCTGATGTGCACCGCCCGCGAAGGCCACGAGCGGGTGGTCGAGCTGCTGATTCGGCACGGCGCGGAGCTCAACCTGCAGGACAGCGTCGGTGGCGCCGCGCTGATGTGGGCCGCCAGCCAAGGCCACGAGCGGGTGGTCGACTTGCTGCTGCAGCGCGGCGCGGAGATCAACCTGCAGGACCGTAACGGCTACACCGCGCTGATTCTCGCCGCCGGCAAAGGCTACGAGCGGCTGGTCGAGCTGCTGACTCGGCAAGGCGCGCAGCTCAACCTGCAGGACAGCAAAGGCTGCACCGCGCTGATGACTGCCGCCCAGGATGGCCACGAGCGGGTGGTCGAGTTGCTGATTCGGCACGGCGCGGAGGTCAACCTGCAGGACAGCATCGACTGCACCGCGCTCATGATCGCCGCCCTCTTCAACCACCCATCCGTCGTGCGGCGCTTGCTGCGGGCGGGCGCTGACACGGCGTCACGCACTGTTGACGGGAGCACGGCGCTGCAGCTGGCCAAGGAGGAGGGCCACGCCGAGTGCGTCGAGGCGTTCCGGCAGCACGTCCAGGAGTCGGTCGTGGCGGGACGGCCCACTGCGGCGGCAGCCGGCGGCGGAGGCACAGGCGGCGCTTCCCCCGGCGGCGCTTCCTCGGCTGGATCGAGAGTCGCGGAGACGCTATCTCCAGCGGTGGCGGCGGGGCGGGCGTCGAGCGGTGTCGCGGCCCCCGATGCGGTCGTGGCAGCGGTTGAGCGAGGCGAGGAGGAGGCGGTGCTGGCGTGGCTCGAGGGCGGCGGGCGGGCCGACGCGACGTACAAGAGAGGCAAGGCGAGCGGCCTCACGCTGCTGATGACCGCCGCCAGCTACGGCCACGAGCGGGTGGTCGACTTGCTGCTGCAGCACGGCGCTGAGGTCAACATGCAGGAGAGCGACGGCTGGACCGCGCTGATGTGCGCTGCCAACTACGGCCACGAGCGGGTGGTCGAGCTGCTGATACGGCGCGGCGCGGAGATCAACCTGCAGAACAGCGGCGGCGGCACCGCACTGACGGACGCCGCCACCCAAGGCCACCAGCGGGTGGTCGAGCTGCTGTTGCTCGTCGCGGAGCAAAAGACCCGCGAGGCCAGGGCGCTGAAGCGGCAGCGGCAGAAGGAGGAGAAGGCGGCGAGGCAGGCAGCGGCGGCAGCGCGGGCGGTGGAGCGGGCAGCGGAGCAGGCGGAGGAGGCGCGGGCGGCGGAGGAGGCGCGGGCGGCTGAGGAGGCGAGAGTGGCGGAGGAAGAGGATCGGGTGGTAGCAGAGGCTGCGGCGGCGCGGGCGGCGGAGGAGGCGGAGGCGGCATCGCGGTTAAGGGAGGAGGCGGTAAGGGAGAGGGAAGAGGCGAGGGAGAGGGCGGCAGCGGAGGCAGCAGCGGAGGCAGCAGCGGCGGCGGAGGCGGCGGCGGAAGCGGCGGCTGTAGAGGCGGCAGTGGCGGCAGTGGCGGCGGTGGAGGCTCAAGAGGCGGCGGCAGCGGAGGCGGCAGCGGAGGCGGCGGCAGCGGAGGCGGCAGCGGAGGCGGCGGCAGCAGAGGCGGCGGCGGCGGCAGTGGAGGCAGTGGAGGCGGCGGCGAGTGTCGCCGCCCTCGCCGCCGCCGCCGCGCCGCCCGCCGCCGTCCCTCTCGACGAGCTCATCGCGTCGACCGACGGTTTTGCCGAGGTTTGCAAGGTGGGCGAGGGCGGCTTTGGGCGCGTCTACCGCGCCGACGCGCTGCCGTCGCTCCCGCGCGTTGCTTGCGGGTTCGCGGTCAAGACGGCGCTGGTCGGTGTCGGCGCCCAAGGCCTTGCCGAGCTGCAGAGCGAGGTGCGCACGCTCAGCGCGGCGTGCCACCCGTCCCTGCTTCCTCTGCTCGGCGTCTGCTTGGCACCGGCGAGAGCGTGCCTCGTCTACCCCCTCTGCCGCGGCGGCAGTCTCGAGGACCGCCTCTACCGCGCTCCAGCCGCGCTGCAGCGGCTCCGCATGCTCGGCTTCGAGACGCCGCCTCCGCCGCTCTCCTCCGCCGCACGGCTCCGCGTGCTGCGCGACGCGGCGAGAGCGCTGCACTACCTGCACACGCTCTCTCCGATGATCCTTCATCGCGACGTCTCGGCGGGCAACATCATGCTAGACGAGCGCGGCAACGGATACCTCGCCGACGTGGGCCTCGCGCGCGCGGCAGAGGCGACGGCCGGCAGCAATGGACAGGTCTCGCACCTGTCGACGCAGCGTATCTTTGGGAAGCCCGGCTACATGGACCCGATCATATCGCTGGACAACCAGGCTTCGCAGCTCACTGACGGCTTCGCACTCGGCATCACGCTGCTCGTCAGCCTGACCGGCCGCGGCGCCGTCGGCTTGCTCAACGCGTGCGAGGATGAGTTGGAGGAGCCCGACACGGCGGAGGGCATCGCGGCGGCCGACGCGGGCTGGTCGGCGGCGCAGGCCGAGGAGCTGACGCGGCTCGTGGTCGGGCTGGCATACGAGCGGAAGAAGAAGCGGATGCCGCTCGCAGAGGCATTGCCGCGGCTGGAGGCGCTAGTCGAAGCGGCGGGGGAGGTGGAGGAGACGGCTGGGGCCGAGGAGCGCCTGTGTGACCTCTGCTGGGACGCGCCGCGCTCGGTCCGCTTCGCGTGCGGCCACGCGCTGTATTGCGAGACATGTGTGCCGCGCGTGCTGGAGCGCGACACCAACTGCCCGGCCTGCCGCCAGCCGGCGCTGCCCATCGCCGCAATTGGGCGGCTGGTGGCGGCGCAGATGACGTTTGTCCACCAGCCACCCACTCGCGCTGTGCCACACCCACTGCCCGCTAGTGGCGCGGCGGTGGTCGATGGGCGCGGCGGGCGCGGCGGGCGCGGCGGGCGGGGTGGGCGGGGTGGGCAGGGTGGGCGGGGTGGGCAGGGTGGGCGGGGTGGGCGGGGTGGGCGGGGTGGGCGGGGGAGGCCGCGGGGCGAAGGAGGCGGCGCCAGCGGCCCGTAGCTGATTCCGTTTCGTACGTCTAGTTCTCGTACGTGGTGTGGAATTTTCTTCGCAATCAAGGTCTCTGTAATGACTTGTCTTCGCGTGCGATGGCCGCTGGGTGCTCGGCCGCCGTCTCGGCTGTGCCTTTCTGCCACCGACGTCCCTTCTGGCCGCGGCGCCGCCACCACACAGGGATTTTAAGGAGAGGAGTGTGGTGCTAGCCGTCGCCCACCCTTGGGCGTCGTCTCTTATCTCTCTTTGCAGTGCCCCACCTATTCTCCACCTTTATTGCTACCTCGCGGTCGTCCCACTCTCGTATTTCTCCCGCTAAAGAATTCTTACAATACAGCCCAGAAAACTTTCTTTATTCCGCTTCTCGACTGCTCCAGAGCGCTGGCGACGAGGCCTTAGTGGCACCACTAGTGGCACCACCTCGCCGCCTCATACGAGTAGCATGGCCTTGGCCCCGCTCGAGGACGCGCCCGGCGTCGACATCTCTCATGACCAGGACGGTGGCCTCTTCAAGGAGCTGGTCACCGAGGGCGATGCCTCGTCCGGCTCTCCGCCGGTCGGCTCAAAGGTCAAGGTCCACTATGTCGGCACGCTGCTCGACGGCTCCAAGTTCGACTCGTCCCGCGACCGGCCCGGCTTCTTTGAGTTTAAGGTTGGCGTCGGGCAGGTCATCAAGGGCTGGGACCAGGGCATCTGCACGATGAAGAAGGGCGAGGTCTGCACGCTGACATGCAGGCACGACTACGCGTACGGCGAGAGCGGGCACCCGCCAAAGATCCCCGCCGGGGCGACGCTGAAGTTTGAGGTTGAGCTCTTTGGCTGGAAGGAGGAGCGCAAGCAGAAGTGGGAGCTCGACGAGGCGGGCAAGCAGGCGACCGCGGCGGAGCTCAAGGAGAAGGGCACCGCCGCGCTCAAGGCGGGGAGCAACGACGAGGCGTACGAGCTGTACGTCGACGCGGCGTCGTACGTGGAGGGCGAGTCGGCAGAGCCGGCGCGCGCGCTGCTGCTCTCGTGCCAGCTCAATGCCGCCGCCGCAGCGCTAAAGCTCAAGGAGTGGGCGCTCGCGGAGGCGGCGGCGGGCAAGGCGCTCGCCGTCGAGCCCGCCTCCGTCAAGGCGCTCTACCGCCGCGGGACCGCGCGCATGCACGGGGGCGACTTTGCTGCCGCCAAGGCCGACCTGCGCGCGGCGGCCACCGCGGACCCAAAGGACCGCGCGGTGCGCGACGCCTTTGCGGAGTGCGGCCGGCGCGAGGCCGAGGCGAAGAAGGCCGAGAAGGCGGTGGCGGCTAGGATGTTTAGCTAGGAGAGGCTAGAGTGACACCCAGCGAGGGGCAGACCTCTCGATGATGGACGAGCCATGGCGCGAGTTCACACCATCCCAATATCAAACGCGCCATTAGCGCGCCAGCACAGACTTACACGTCAATTACGCCACCCACGATAACAATTTCGATGTTTGTGAGTGTTCCGACGGGCGTTGATCGAATCCCTTGTGCGACACATCACGACTCCCACCGAGCCGCGCCGCGCCGCGCGCGCGCGCGCGCGCGGCTCACTCGCTACCACCGACACCCGTGCGTGTCACACTTGACACTATGGCAGCGGCTGCTAAATAAATAAATAAAAACGGACACCTCTCTACTGTGAGATGGGTAAAAAGGAACAGGCCCCCGCCCTTGCGATCTTTGTGCAGGGTTCTTTGTGGGTGTGGTCGGCGACTAGCCGGGGTCGTCCTCCCGATGGGGGACTAGCACTAGCCGTCTTCCACATGGTCCCTCGGGTCCCTGCTGCTCCTAATCTCTTCGTACATCCTCCTGCTGATCTCCGCAAAGTCCTGCTCCCTCCCTCGTCTCACCCTGCGCGTCTGCTCCGCCTCACCGTCTTCTGCCCTGCGTCGTCTGGCGACGGGTCCTCCATGGCATCTTCATCTCGTACCCCGTCACGTCCACTTCCGTCCCCTCCTTCCAGTAGGTCGCGGACCATGCAGACTTCTTCTTCTTTTTCACCTGTAGGCTGTTTCCGCATATTTTGGTGACCAGCCAGGCGCACTCGAGCGCGAGCTGCATCGTGGCTATATCGTTACTCAACAGCAGGCAGTCGTCTGCGTATACTAACTGCGGCACGCTCTCCCCTGCCGCAGTGAACTCGAACCCCTGGCATAATTTGCTCACCCTGCTGGCCTCGAGGCCAGCCCAACAAAATTTATGAGCCCAACACGCAACGGCGTAGCGCGTACCTCTGCCGTATCCAATTGCACAGCAGAGATGGTGGGTTGGTACTGGCATTGACAGCAATTGTCATCGCTGCAGCAACCAAAAACGGTTGCAAACGAACCCAACTACTGTCAGCAACGGTCGAGTACTAAACAGATGCACTATTTCAACGTTCACTTCATCCCGCAGAAAAGGGCCGACCGGAATTGGTGCCTCAGCGGGGGGGGGAGAGCGCAGCCCCTGTGCTGTGCGCTGTGCTCTGTTGTGCGCCTGTTTGTGCAGCTTTGAGGCGCAGGCTTGGCTGGCAGGGCTGCGCGGTGGGCTGCGGCGCGCTGCGAGTGGTCGCGCGCCTGCCTGATGGTGTACGGCGGCCGCGCAGCCCGCCCGACCGGGTCGTCGGCGGCCCAGGGCGCGAGCATGCGGTCGGCGCTGCATGTGAGGCTGCTGCGCGGCTGGCGCGTATGTTTCCGTGCGGTGAGGGACGCGCGTATGTGTTCACGCTGCGGGCGCGGGCGGGCGCGGGGGGCGGCGTGGTCTCACCGCGGTCCGACGTCGGTTGGTCTTCGGCGTGGCGAGGGCGGGCGCGCAGAGAGGCCTTGCCGCCATCGCGTTGCCGCCAAGGAAAAAGAATTTTTTGTCCAGTCGGGGTCAGTGCAATCCATCACTGCAACACGCACGGGGTCGGGACTGAGCTGTGCGGCGGTGACATTCCAGTTGTCCTCGACGACTCGAGACGGGATGTTCTCGTGCAGGTACTTGTTGAGTCGTTGGGAGTGCTTTTTGCACGCGTCGGCTTTGCGTTTTCCAACAGTGATCTCGCCCATCTTGCCGCCGACCAGTAGTGCGCGCCAGCGTCGCATGATGAGCTCGAGCTCGTCCGCGGCTGTCCAGCCATTGGTCGGCGCGGCGCGTTTCCCCGGCGGAGGCTTGTGACGCGCGCGGAGCGCGTCCGCAGTAGCTGGAGCGCAGCCTCCGGACCCCCTCTAAGCTCTGGCATAGCGAAGATGCGCAGGTCCGACCCCCACTAGAGGTTAACATCGTCGGAGCTTCCGGCTGGGGACATCTAGGGAAAGCTGGCCGTTTCCGCAGGCGAAAGGATAAGACGGATTTTTAAAGTTAGCAGCCTCCGCGCACCGCGGCGGCGCGGGTCGATCTGGACGCGGCTGTGTCGACAACGTCGGGCCGAGGAGCTGCCACTAGCGCCGTGGTCGTGATGATACGTGTGTGTGTGGTGTGCACTCACTCACTCACTGTCCTCCATGGGGGTGTGGGGACGTGGGGTCCGACGAAGCAGCCGACAGTTGTCTTGCATGGCACACCAATCACATTGATTGCGTTTGCATTTAAGAGCCGTTATCCGGCAGTAATAATTTCTCAAAGAGGTCTCAAGCCGCTCCGCGTGAGAATCCAAGGCGGCCGGCGCTCCTCCCCCCCCTAACTCGTCTTATCTGTTGGCGCGCTCACGTAAAGTCCCGTGTGCACCCAAAGCTGGAGGTAAAAATTAACAGAGGCCAGGGGCGGGGCTGCATTTTTGCCGTCGTCAGTCGCCGCATACACACATCCCACCACAGTACGAAGTTTCAAAGGTGCTCCTGGACCTTGTCTCACAACACATTTACACACACAATTCACCCTTGGGGACCCGCCCCAGCACACAGCTGGGACGACGGCAAGAAACCCAAGGGTGAACACACACAACGACTCACAAAAAAGGTCGTGCTAGGTTGGGGCAAGGGGGCAAGCCGAGAGGCACGACGTCGCCATCAAACACGGGCGAGAGAGGCGGGCGGGAGCGGCCATTGCTGTGGCGAGTGCTAAGGAGAGCGAGAGGCCGCAGCCGACGGAGCGCGTGCGCCCGGCCGCCCTCTCGGTCGAGCAGAGGCCATCATGGTACGCCTCGCGGGAGCAGCCCGGCGTGCTGCACGGGAGGCGTGCCTGCGTCACCTGCGCTGCCCGCGTGCGCTGTCGCTTGGCGGTGACGCGCTTCTGGCGCCAGAATGCGCTGTCGCCGTGCGCGTTGCAATTCGCTGGATCGCCGCCCCGCCAATGGCCGCACTCGGACACACGCGTCGCAGATGAGGCAGTAGCAATTCGGGCAACGCCGCCTCGTTGCCATCGACGGGCGCCGCGACCAGCCTCTTGGTCGCATAGAAGGAGTGGAGCGGGCAGAGCGCCCGCTGGTGCGGCAGGTGCTCGGGCAGCAGGCACATGCAAACCAGAGGCAGTAAGTTAGGGCATCTCTGGGCGACTATCGACAGACGGGCGCCTGATGCAGCGGAGATCTGCACGTCGCCGCCTTCGAGCGTATCAGCGTCAGCGGCGGAGCTTTGAAGCGGCGGCGCCACCTCCTCCACCTCGTCCTCGCTCATCGCCGCCTCCTCCGCCTCCTCCGCCGCCTCCTCCGCCGCCTCCTGCTCCACCTGCGCTTCCACCTCGGCCTCCGCCTCCACCTCGTCGTCGCTCATTTGCGCCTCCTCTCCCTCCTTCTCCTCGTTTGTCACCTCCATCTCCTCGTCGCCCAGCGCCTCGTCCCGGCCATCCTGCTCCACCGCCTCGCCCACTTCCTCCTTCTCGCCTCCAGTGGCGCCACCTGCCAGTGGCTCTACTGGGGGCCCCGCCAGCGCTGACCCCTGCGCCTCCTCCTCCTCAGGCGCGCCATCAGCCCCACTGGGGTCTGCGGTGCCGCTGCTGACTGCATCCACAAGTGATTCGTCGGCCTCCGGAGTTTGCCTGGCCTCGCCACTCTCAAGTGCGGCTGGCAGTGGGCCGCGGGAGGCTCTCAGTCTCTCCACCTCATCCGCACGCGGCTCTCGCTCGGCACGTGGAGGTGGACGGTAGTCGAACCTCTCCAACCAACAGCTAAGGCCGGTCTCGCAGCTTGTTGACCACCTTGGTTACCGCTTCATAGCACCGGCGCTGGTGTCTTGTGCCCTTGGCCTCTTTCAAGTACCCAAACGGTGCCGAAGCGTGATTCGATTGGCTGCATTTGCTGGGCATTCCGAGGAGACGCCGGTCCACATCCCTTGCGCCATCGTCGGCTCCGATGATGCCACTCCGAGTCTGTGTCCACAGCGCGCGCATCAACCCTGATCCTATCGTCGCAGCCCCACAGGTCAACGTACTCTTCGAGTTCTGCGACCCCGGCTACTCTTCCTGCGTGCATGCGTGCGCAACTGCGGAAGTCCGGAGCAGTGTCGAGCCACAATGGCAGCCGCCATATTGCTGCGAATATCCGGTGGCCGATGGAGATGTTATGGTGCTTACTGTCTGGGACAGCAACATCGGCGTCTGGGACAGCATCGACGGCCTCGTCGGCTATGCTGCTCTGCAAGTTGACAGACCTTTCATAACGACGCTGCCCTTTCCTCTGAGCCTTGGAACATACGGCAGGGGGGGCGAGGTTAGCATCAGCATCGAATGGACGCTACCTTCGCCATCACCCTCGTCGCCCTCGCCGCCGCCATCCTCCGTCGTATCCTCCCCTCCGCCCCCCTCCGCCTCGCCCTCCCCTCCGCCGCCAACGCCATTGTCGCCGCCTCCATCACCGCCGCCACCCTCGCCTCTGTCTCCTGGCCAGCTCGCCCCACCACGCTCGCCGCCACTGTCGCCGCCGACCCAACCGCCCCCCTCCGCCTCGCCCTCCCCTCCGCCGCCAACGCCATTGTCGCCGCCTCCCATCACCGCCGCCACCCTCGCCTCTGTCTCCTGGCCAGCTCGCCCCACCACGCTCGCCGCCGCTGTCGCCGCCGACCCAACCGCCCCCCTCCGCCTCGCCCTCCCCTCCGCCGCCAACGCCATTGTCGCCGCCTCCATCACCGCCGCCACCCTCGCCTCTGTCTCCTGGCCAGCTCGCCCCACCACGCTCGCCGCCACTGTCGCCGCCGACCCAACCGCCCCCCTCCGCCTCGCCGCCCTCCCCTCCGCCGCCAACGCCATTGTCGCCGCCTCCATCACCGCCGCCACCCTCGCCTCTGTCTCCTGGCCAGCTCGCCCCACCAAGCTCGCCGCCGCCGCCACTGTCGCCGCCGACCCAACCGCCTCCCTCCGCCTCGCCCTCCCCGCCTCCGCCAACGCCGCCCTCGCTGCCGCCGCGGCCACCGCCACCGCTTACCCCTCTGCCCTCGTCCCGGACCTGCCCGGAGTCGACCAAGGCAATGCGGCTAATGAGCGACGCCGACGAGGGCGATGTGGTGATCTTTGTGGAGTGCTACTTGAGCTTCGTCCGGCCAGGAAGCGCGATACTACTCAAACACCGGTCTGACGCGCTCGAGTCTAGTGTGATCGGCCAACGTGTCAGCTTCACGTACAAGGCGTACCGGGTGCAGAGCCTCGGCACGCCATCGCGCCAGCGTCGCCTGGCGGTCGGGTTTGGGCTTACGCTCACAACAGGGCTCGCTGCGGGAGTCACGTCTGGCGACCTCGTCAGTGCAGCCCGCCCAACCCCACCCAATGCGATTTCGCCGCCACCTCCGCTGCCTCCACAGCCCTCGCCGCCGCCGCCATCGGCACCAGCACCAGCCACCCAGGCAGTGGATCCGCTCGAGGATCCGCAGGGCCCTGGACCCGTCGCGTGGGTCTGCGGCGCCGCTGCGAGTGGGGCGTTGTTGCTCGTGCTCTGCTCCTACCTCCTCTGGCGCCGCCGCCGTCACGGGTGTGATGACTCGGCAACGCCACCGAAGTTGACGCCCATCGACGCGATCTCGCCAATCAGATCTGAAAAGTCGGGAGAGGAGAAGAAGGACGACCGATTGAGCGTCGCCACGATGCCCTCGCTCGCCGTTGACGTGCTCACGCATCCATCTCGAAATGCCAGCGTGTCCAACCGGGGTAGCACCACCAGGATGTCTTTGTGATAACTTGGACACCTGATGGTAGGAGAGGCCCGCGCGCAGATCGATGTGTGGGATGGGATACGCGATACCCCCTCCGAAGGAAAGGGTCGAGTTCAGCTAGTTAGTTCAGTAGTTCAGTATCTTTCGCGCACACGCCAGCATTCACCATTCTACAACCAGATATCCATACACATGCGAGCTAACTTACTTTGGACGATTCGAAGGCGCAGTGCGGGCGGAAGGCAGTTCGTCCTCGGCGCACACCCGCGACCCTCTGCTGGGTTCCAACTTTTGGCGGGGCATGGTATGGTACAAATATAGGGTCGGGCCCAGGGGGGGGGGGTATGGTGCTGACCACGGTAGTCTGCACGGTCTGTCATACCTGGTGTGGGGCTGCTGGTCTGTCAGCAGGTGGGGGGTATGCTCTGTCGGCGCACCATACCCCGCAAAGAGCCCCAACCCTCGATATCGTTGACAGTTTTTCCACCTCTCGGACACCTCTCGCGTCTCACCGAAAGGCCAATCGACGACGCTATCCCTCGGCTCGTGTCGCCGAGCTCTCGGCAATCGACGATCGCTGTTGCCGTTGGTCCGAGCGGAAAGCTCCTCGTGCCCGCGCGGGCTCTCGTTGCCGCATGTCCATCGCACGCCGCCGGGCTACGCTCCTCACTCGCCTGCTCGCCTTGCTCCTCTCCGTGGCCTCGCTCGTGATTGTCGCCACACCGTTTGCACCCTGGTACGACGACACGGTCCGCAAGTGGGATGAGCTCTTGAGCGGCGACCCATACTACTATGCCCTCTTTGTGGCCTTCACAGCCGCCATCGTCGGCGCCTCCATGGCGTGTGCTGCCGCGGAGCACATCGAGGCGTTGGGAGAAGGCGCTCTGCTGCATGGGCCCGAGCCGCATCGCATGGCCTCTGTCAAGGCTCCGCACCGCACAGCAAATGCTGGTCTCGCCCTGTGGTCCGTGGGCCGGAGCTGGCTGCTGGCATGCCTCCAGAAGGAGCAGCACCGCCTGCTGCTGCTGTGCCGCGCGGTGCTGTGGTGCTGCCTCGCCGTGGCCTGCATCGCGCCGTCGGGGAGCGCCGTCGGCCCGTGGGGCGGGCACTTCGCGCTCGTCACTGCGGCGGCGACGGGCGCGCTCACCCTCTGTCTCTCGCTTATGCGGAGGGACGCCTCGCTGCTGGCAGCCTTTCTGCACGCAGACGTGGTCTGCCTCGGCATCGCCGTCTGGGTGGTCGGCGCGAGGCGGCGGCTGTCGAGGGATGGAGACTGCCCGTGGGACGCGTCCGCCTGCCCCGACTGGAGGAAGGCGCTGCGCAAGGTGTCGCTCTACGCGGGCGTCGGCGCGCTCGTCCCCATGGCGTACCTCGGCCTGCCCTTGTCACGCAGCTCGTCTCTATGGCGGGCAGCCGGCCGCACGTACGAGGAGTCGATTGGCTTCCACAGGGCGATTGGCGCGCGCCTCCCCACACAGGGCGAGAGGAGGGAGGGGGCGGGGGGGGGGGGGAGGGCGTTGTCCACCGCGAGCGCCGCAACCTCAAACCCCGCCATTCTGCCCTTGTGTTCGGGGGGAGCGGGAGCTGCACGGTGCCCGTCAATACTCGCCGCAGCTGCTGCCGTCTCCGCCTCGCAGGGCACGGCATGATGGCTCTGCTCTCGCTGCACGCCGTCGGCTACCTCTCCGCCTGGCTCTCCGAGTCGCTCGAGAAGCTTGTCGAGGCGCCCGTTCGGCGGGAGGGGACGGCGGCGGCCCAGAGCAGGCGCCGTTCACACCCGATGCTGTGAGCAGGAGCTATCGGACTGGCTGGACTGCGCCGGCTGCACCGGGATCAACAACCTCGCAGGGCTGATCAGCTGGTCCTGCGGCGCGCTGCTCTGGGCCGCCTCGCAGCCGCGCTTCCGGCGGCGGCGGTACTTTGCATTCTACGGCGCCCACCAGCTCCACTTCGCCTTCTTCTTCTTCGGTTGCACACACTGGCCCGCGCTGCTCGCTTGGCCCGCGCCGCACCGCTCAGGGTGTGCGCCTCCCCCCACCGCGCTCGCGAGCCCCCGCCGGCTTTGCGCGAGTAGGTGCGCCCCGCTCGTCGTCTTCTTCGCGGCGGACGCGGCGTTGCGCTCCCACTACCTGGGCTCTGGCACCGCCGCCGCGGCGACGGCGAGGGGCGGCGCCGTCGTGACGTTGCTCGTGCCGCTGCCGCCGCCGCGTGCGCCGCTCGCCACTTCGCCGGCCTCCGAAGCTCACGGCGCGAGCCGCCCCAGCACGGAGGAGGGCGGAGCAGGCTCTCCACACGGCTGCCCGTTTGGCGGCGGCGGCGCCGCCGAGCAGGGTCCGCGGTGGGAGGGCGGCACAGTCCAGCTGGCGTTGCCATCGCTGCGGCGGTGGCAGTGGCACCCTTTCTCGATCGCCGGCGACCTGGTCGCGCCCGACGGGCGGCGCGCGCTGCTGGTGCACGTCTCCCCTGCGCGCCGGTGGACTCGCGCCTTGCTCGAGCGGGCTGGTGAGGGCGACCCCTCCGACGCGGTGGAGTCGGGGGCTGTCCGCCCGTCCGCCTTGCGTGTGCGCTGCGTCGGCCCCTTCCCCCCGCCCCCCGCCCTGCTCGAGACTGAGGCGGCGGCACGCCACGGCGTGCCCACCCTCCTCGTGGGCGCTGGCTCCGGCGTCGCGCCGCTCGTCGGTCTGCTGCGGAGGCTCGCTCGCGGGCGCGTCGCCTCGGACGCGCACGTGCGCCTCGTTGTGGTCGTGAGGCAGCTGGGTGCGCTCGAGATGCTCGACGGCGCGATGCTGCCACGCAACCGCTCGACAGGCGAGACCTCGCTGCCGTGGCTCCATACCGAGATACACCTCACGGGCGGCGGCGGCGGCGGCGGCGGCGGCGGCGGCGGCCGCCATCGCAGCCATTCGCAGACCGCGCCGGAGGAGATGGCGGTGGTTGGAGCAGCGCTCGACACTGTGCCAGACGAGGCGGCCTTGTCTGCGAGGGCGACCACCACCGCCGACGCCCCTCGGCCCGGTCGGGCCGGCAGCGAGGGACGGGGCGGAGGAACGGGGCGGGCTGACGCGAGCAGTCCTGGCGGGGGGCAGCGCGAGGGGAAGAGCAGCGGCGGCGGCGCCGTCGCCTCTCGCGCTCTGGCGGGCGCGCGAGACTTGTTGTCTGCCGGCCCCGTCCGCGTCCTCGAGACGGACGGCTTGACAGTCCGGCTCGCCGCCGCGCCGCACGACATCCCGCCGCCCTCGCGCGGAGGCGGGGCCGGAGAGAGCCTGCAGGCGCTCGAGGTCTCCTCGATGCTGGGGGCGCTGGTCGTGATGTACGCCGTCGCCTTCCCGCTGCTCTGGGCGTCGGACGAGGCGCCTCTCTCGCGGGCACGCGTCCCCACTTCTCTCTCGGGCGGGCTGGGCTTCCTCGCCGCCCTCGCTTCGGCCTACGTCGGCGCGGCGGCGGCGCTCCGCCTCCACTCGGCCGCTCTCTCGCTGCACCGCTGCCTCCGCGGAATGGCGCGCTCTCCGTCCCGCTCGGCCTCGCCCCGCGCCTACGTCGGGGGAGCCCTCGTCGGCGCCGAGCCGGGAGGCGCTGAGATGTTGGGCAGCCCGCGCCGTGCGGCCGTGTCGCAGGGGCAACGGGCTGCTGGCCACGGCGCGGCGGCCCCAGGCGAGCTGCGCGTGTCGTTCGCCCGAGGACGGCCGGCCCCGGCACGGGTCGTCGAGAGCATGCCGCCGGGCTCGCGCGTTGCCGTCGGCGGACCGCCCGCGTTTGTGGACGCACTGGCGGCGGCGCTCAAGCTGCAGGGGAGAGACCCGCCAACGAGGCTCACACAGTCCATGTGACGTTGTGAGCCGGCGACTGCCGATCGCCACGCCAAGATGCTTGGCTCACCCAAGACACACCGCATGTGCACATATGTCCAAACATTCGAGATTCGTACAGTGTTCTCTACGGCTCTACGTACCTGGGTGTGTGTCCTCTACGGCTTTAGCCTAGAGAGCTCCGCTCTTCGCTGTTGATGTGGAAAAAACTCGCAAGCTCGCCGTCGCGGGACCAATCGCCCGTTGTTCATGTGGCTCAACCTGTGAGCTGTGTCCTGTCCGCTCGAGACTGCTCAAAAGCTGTGCTCGCAAAATACGTCAATACTGACTAGTCAACACAAATCACAAATCACAAACAAGCGAGGCCGCGTGTGGTACTCCTGTGCTGCTCCTGTGACTACTCCACTCCTGTGCACGTGTGTGCTGTGTGCTCTTTGTGTGTGTGGACAATGATCAATGTCAGCTGACAAAGCAACTGTGTTCACTTCGTCTTCCCGCTGCCTGGCTTGAGCTTCTTGAGGATCTGCTCAAAGACAGCATTGTCGATGACCTCGAGCACCTCTCGGGCAACCTCGACGCGGTGGCGGACGTGCTTGATTGCTTTGCCGGGAGTCCACCCCGCGTATAGGATGAAATAGGCCGCGCAGATGGAGGCGCTGCGGTTCTGGCCGGCGTAGCAGTGGACCAAAACGCGCTTGCGCTTGCGAATGGCTGCATCTACTAGCTTTGCTCCGCGGATGATGCAGCGCCTTGCGGTGATCTTGTCCTCCTCGCTCTCTCCGCCCTGCTCGTCCTCAAAGAAGACCTCTTCGTCGGTGAGAGCAGAGCCTCCGTCTGTGCTGCTTGGCGTGACTGTGCTCAGCACATAGGGCGTCTTGTGCTGTGCTCGGCACATAGTGCGGAAGCGCTTTGGCGCCTTGCGGTTGCCCACATACAGAGGTGCCGGCTGCGACTTTGTCTTGAGGTTGGCGTACGGGCTCGGAGCTCCCGCAGCCGTCTCTGGCGAGTCCCAGGCTTCCCACGGCTGACTCTCCCAGCGGCGCTGCGCCGCCTTGCGTGACAGCCTGTGCGATTTCTGGATCGGCTGCTGGACCATCGGTGGCTTGGTGCTAGACGCTGTGCGGCGGCGGCGGCAGCGCACCATCGGCGGCTTGTGCAGACGCGGTGTGAGCTATGTTTAAGCACGAAATAGCGTCCAAGAGATGCTCGAGCGCTCGGGTTGCTTCCTTGCCGTTTCGTTTTTACTGAGTAGAGGGAAACGCGTCTCGAAAAGAAATAACCGGCCCGATCCCATGCGCGGAGTGTCTGGGTTCGAGGACGACAGGAGGGAGAACGACGAGAGTGGGACGACCGCGAGGTGGCATGAAGGTTGCAGCGAGAATCGGCGAGGGACGGAGGGAAGACTGCGAAGGGAGATATAGAAAGAGGCAGACGACCAAGGGTTAGGGTGGGCGACGGCTAGCACCACACTCCTCTCCTTAAAATCCCTGTGTGGTGGCGGCGTGACGTCCTCCCATCCCTCCCTTGGGTTGTCTGTTTTCTTTCTTTCTTTTTCGAGGAGTCAGGGGGTGGAGACCCCTATACCCCCCTACCCCCCTACCCCTCCATTTGGGCGTGTAACGGACGTCCCACGTGGTAGCTGAGCCTCTACGCCGCGCCCTACCCTACCCCCAATCATCTCGAACCCTGCGTTTGGTGGCCAACCACGAGATGACGGTGGCGGAGGCGGAGCAGGCAGCGGCGGCAGAGGGCTGCACCGCGACGGCGGAGGAGGGAGCGCTGCTTTACGCGCGCGAGCTGGGAACGGAGGCGTCCGCAGCAGCGGCGGCAGGGGCGGCGGCCGAGTCTATGATGGCGGCGGAGGCGGAGCAGGCAGCGACGGCAGAGGGCTTGACACTGGTGCGCTCGTCGCGCTCCAGCACCGGGTTCGAAGGCGTGTACGCAAGGTCGAAGGGGAGAGGCTTTAGGGTGATGCGCAAGCTTGATGGTAGAACGCAGTACATTGGCTGCACCGCGACGGCGGAGGAGGGAGCGCTGCTGTACGCGCGCAAGCTGGGAACGGAGGCGTCCGCAGCAGCGGCGGCAGCGGCGGCAGGGGCGGCGGCAGCGGCGGCAGGGGCGGCGGCCGAGTCTATGACGGCGGCGGAGGCGGAGCAGGCAGCGACGGCAGAGGGCTTAACACTGGTGCGCTCGTCGCGCTCCAGAAGCGGGTTCGAAAACGTGTGCGCAATCTCGAAAGGCAACGGCTTTGCGGTGAGCCGCTGGGTTGATGGTAGAACGCAGCATATTGGCTGCACCGCGACGGCGGAGGAGGGAGCGCTGCTTTACGCGCGCAAGCTCGGAACGGTGGCGTCCGCAGCAGCGGCGGCAGCGGCGGCAGGGGCGGCGGCCGAGTCTATGACGGCGGCGGAGGCGGAGCAGGCAGCGGCGGCAGAGGGCTTGACACTGGTGCGCTCGTCGCGCTCCAGCACCGGGTTCCAAGGCGTGTACGCAAACTCGAAGGGAGGCTTTAACGTGAACAAATGGGTGCGCGGTGCAAAGCAGTACATCGGTTACGCCGCGACGGCGCAGGAGGGTGCGCTGCTGTACGCGCGCCATCTTGGCGCGGAGGCATCGGCTGCGACCGATGCAGCGGAGGACGAGTACGCGGGGCGCCAGACGGTCGAGATGTCGAATGCAGCCGTAGAAGGGAGTAGAGAGGCACAACCAGCGACGGCGTCAAGGACGCGGCCCAGGCACAACCTCATCCACGGACGGCGCGTGCAGCGGCTGATGGGTCTGCCCGCCGAGATACACGCCCTCGTGCTCGAGCACCTCGCAGCCAGCGCGCCGCCGGCCAGCTTCGTGGCGTGCGCCGCCGCCTGCGCTGCGCTCTTGGAGGTGTACACGCGGCACCGCGCTCAGCTCTGGTGCTCTGCGCTCAGCCGCCGGGTTCGCCTCCAGGGTGCCCTGCCCGGCGTTCAGCGCGACTGGCAGGCACTCTACCGAGCATTACTGGGCGGGCGCGACGGGCTCGAGGCCAAGGGGTGGGCGGACGACAACAAGCTCGACAATGCGGACGAGATGCGCCACGCGTGGTGGCAGGCCGACGCGCTGGCGTTCAGCGCCGCCAACGGGCTGGTGCTCGTGCGCTATCGCGGGTACGAGGACGAGGGTGAAGACGAGTGGAGGCCACTCACGCAGCTGCGCCCTTACGAGGAGCGGCCCTCCGCATTGTGGCGCTCGACGAAGCGGACCAAGGGTGAGGCGGTGGAGGTGGCATGGGCGCCGCCAGACCACCCCACTGCTAGGTGGGAAGCCAAGGTGATCGCGGTCCGCGCACGCAAGGCGAAGGTGCGCTTCCTCGGATTTGACGCGAGCTGGGACACCTGGCTCCCGCATGACTCGGACGAACTGTTCCCGGCACGGGCGGGGATTCCCTCCAACCCGTCAACTTAAAGACGCTGTTTGTGGCCCTGTACAAATGGGTCGGGCGGCAGTGATTAATGGGGACGTCAAGAGCCTCCATTCATCTTGCCATACGTGCGTACTCTGATCTCTGAGCCCAGCCTGACCTCTCGGAGTGGTGAACGCTGATGTCAACTGTACTATAATAACTAAGTAGTTTTAGCTCTCTTAACGGACTTGGCCTCGTCGTAAACGTCGAGCGTCTCCTCTGTGAGAGCTCTTTGTGCGGACCACTGTGCTCACATGACACACGTTCCTAACGCCTAAAGGCCCTCTCTCCTCTCTGGACTCTGCTATCTCTCGTATCTGCGCGTACAGCGCGCACACACTGGAGGTACGTGCGTCTGAGGTGTACCGGTACCCCGTAGCGCGCGTAGGACCGCCGCTGTTGTACACCGCTGTTGTACACCATACGTGGCTGGGTTCACAGCGATTGTAAAAAAAAAAGAAGGCACCAAATCACGGTCGCGGCCTTCCGACTCGCGCCTCCGCCTCACTGGCACTATTGTAGCCCTGGCCGGTGCGCGTGCGAAGTCGAAGTTCCCGAGTGAAAATTCGAACGCGTTCTCTCACGGTGACCAAAAAATGTCCACCTCAGAGGCACCTCCGGAGGCAGGCCGCCGCACGCCGGCGACACAGCTCCAGCTGTCGAACTGACCCGCAGCTCCTCTCAGAGCGGAAACTGTGACGAAAGTTGACTGAAGCGGTTGTCAGGAATCATCATACGGATCACATGGTGGCTCTCTCATGACGGGCCGCCCGACCGCTCCTGGGTGGCACTGCCACCGGTGTCGCTCGACGTCCTGTCGACAGCGTGCCGACAGCGACACAGACCATGTGGTACGCGTCGAGTATCGACCTCTACTGCTTACCCAGTCTTCGAGTGTCTCACAAAGCAGCCCTTGGAGTGTGAAGGCTTCTCACAAAGCAGCCCTTGGAGTGTGAAGGCTTCGTAGCCCTCCGAAAAAGCAAGCGAGTGCTCACAAAGACGAGGCAGGCTGGGCAGGGCTCGGCGGCACACGGCGGATGCTGTGCGTCACTGGGCCACAAATTTGGTTTCGGCGGCACCCTCGACCAAACCTTGCTCAAGGTTCTTGGGTGCAAAGAGCGCGGCCACAAGTCACAGGGCCCGCTCGTCCATGCGACCGGCAAAGGCTGGGTCAAAGAGCACAAGGGACAGTACTGCGACGCGCTCCATGTCAAGAACGGAATCGTCAAGATTTGTCTCGTCGAAAGCCAGGGCGGCATCGCGCCGCCAACCAAGAGAATCATCTTCAACTTCGCCAAAGAGGTTGGCAGCCCGAGCGCCGTCGACCGCACCGACTACGGCACAGCCTCCTGCAGGTGCAGCGCCCGGGGCTTCGCCCAGCACCACTCGCAACAGCTCTCACGCGCCGCCGTCTGTGGCGACGCGCAGAACATCAACAACGCTGCTCGCAACATGCGTGTCGCGCACTCATTCATCACGCATTGTACCAGCGCCGCAGGGTGTGCGCGGAGTCGCAGAGCGGCCCGGCGCTGCGCGGCGCGAACGCGTTGATCTTCTCCTCCTCGCTGCAGCCCTTGGGCAACGGCGCGCCTCCCCGCTGCTCGTGCCGCCGCTCGAGCTGCCCCATCATAGCCAGGTATGCCGTGCTGATCCGTTCCTGCAGCCGCGCCAAGGACATGTCGCCACCGCCCGCCACAGCGACCTTTGCCAGTCCGCCGACCGCGCGCGTCAGAGAGCCCGGCGCAGAGGTAGAGCCGCCCCCAGACGACGACGAAGCGCTGCCTGAGGCACCGCTGGCCGAGGCCCCGCTAGATGTGGCGCCAGCCGACGATGTCGGTCTTTCGGCCGTAGCCGGCGCCGCCGCGGCCGCTGCTCCCGCATCTGCGCCGCCGCCGAAGCGCAGCGCCGCCTCGAACGCCGCCAGCGCCTCTGGCAGAGGCAGGCGTCGCACCTTACGCTCGTAGACGAGCCCGTGCAGAGCCATGACCAGCTCTCGCGTCGCCTCCTCAGGCCAACCGGCCGCCTGCCGCGCCGCCCGCAGCAGCCCGCCGCCGGCGCCCTCCTTGCCGTCCACCATGTCCCAGATGTCCTCCTCGTGGACGCTCTTGAGGCCGCTGGGCTCGCCGCCCGTCAACGCCATCAACAGCGAGATGCCGATCCCGTACGCGTCCGTCTTGGCCGAGTGCTGGTTCGAGTCGAGGAAGTTTGGGTCCGCAAACCCGGTCGAGTATATGGTGCTTGTAGCATTGGTCGCCACGGTCATAGACCCGCCCGCCCGCTCCTTGGCGAGACCGACATCGGAGAGGAAGGCGCGGTAGACGCGCCTAAGGAGTGAGCTCTCGAGCGATCTAGAGCAATCTAGGGCAATCTCGGGTGATCTCGGGGTAGACGCGCCTCTCGCCCCCCGCCGTCTGCAGCGGCAGCAGCGCGCCGTCGAGCAGGATGTTGGCCGTCTTGACGTCGCGGTGGAGAATGAGGTTCGAGTGGAGGTGCACCAGCGCCCGCGCCGCGTCGCACAGAGCCGACAGTCGCTGCGACCACGACAGCCCCGGAGTGCCTTTGAAGCCGAGCTGCTGCAGTCGCGCCCGCGCGTCGGGTGAGAGCAGGAGGTGGTCGTCGAGCGAGCCGCCTCGCATGAGCGCCGTCACGATGCCAGCCGCCTGGGGCGAGCCGCAATAGCCGAGAAGCGGCAGCACGTTCCGATGCGCGCACCTCCGCAAGCTGGACACCTCGTCCAACACCTTCGGAGCATCCACCCCAGACAAGGCTCGCTTGACGGCGACGCGGCCCCAGCCTGGTAGCGAGGGCAGCTCCACGGCATAAACAACGCCAAAGCCGCCACGCCCAACCTCTACCGCCGCCTCGAGCGCGCCGAGCACCTACAGAGGCGCGCTGGCCAAGGCGGGTGGGGAGGTGCAGCGAGGGAACGGCTCCTGCTCAACTCACACACCTCGTCGGCGCCCAGCTCCACCGGCGCCGGAGGGTCTCTGCCGCCTCTCGCGCCTTGGCCATCTGCCGGTTGGCCTCGTTCGCCTCTCGCCGCCTCGCGTCCTTGGCCGCTTTTTCCGCCTCCCGTTGCTCCTGCTTTGCCCGTTCCTCGAACCGGGCTCGCTCTCGCGCCGCCTCCGCATCAGCGTCCGCCTCCAGCGCCGGCGCTGGCGCCGCCGCATCCCTTCCCCGCCTTCGTGACCGCCCGCGCTGCTGGCCGCGCGCCGGCTCCGCTGCTCTCGCACCGCCTCGCAGCCGAGCAGTTGCCCAAAGCGTCATGTGGATGAAGGAGGCCCAGAAGAAGAACACACAGGCGAGCGTGTTTGCCGATGGGGGCGTGCCGACGGGAGCGTGTTTGCCGATGGGAAGCTTACGTACGATGAGCATGAAGTAGTTACAAAAGAGGACGACGTTCGCGAGTGGGACGTGCAAGCAGGATGCAAGTATGCCTGCCTCCACCACTGCTATGACGTTGCCTTCCACCGCAGTGCAGAACAAAGACATGAGCGCAGCGGCGAGCAGAGTGGCGAAATGCTGCTTCAGCAGCTCGCACGCCGACAGGAGGCAGCCAGCCGCAGCAGCTAGCATCGCCTGAAGCGGGCGCATGTCGGAAGACAGGAGGGCCACGACGCGCTCCCCCGTCCGCTGGCGCCTTTGCGAGCGCCTCCGACCCTGCTGAGAGAGTCGCCGAAGGATGTTCAAAGCATAGATCACAACGAGCGCTCCACCATACGACAGTAACCGGTCCATCACAGACCACTCCATGCGGTGCTCCTCGAAGGCCTGTAAGCTCTCCTTGTGACCCCTCCTCTCGGCCATCTGTTGCGCTGTATTGCCTGATTTCGCACCGCGCGCCGTCGTGTCCGCGCCCGCTCGCAGCAGCTTGCGTACAATGGTGTGGTAGTTGAGACTTGCGGCGATCATCAACGGAGTGAAGCCGTCTCTGCCGCGGAGTGAAACCTGCAGGTCGACCTCCGCGCCGTGTCTTATCAGCGAGTCGACCACGCGCTCATGGCCCTTCATGGTGGCCCGCAACAGTGCGCTCTGGTTGATCTTGTCCAGAAGGTTTGCCTGCGCCCCGCGCTGCAGCAGCAAGTTGACGGTGGTCAACATGCCGTTGATGGCGGCTATCATCAGGGCAGCGCCGCCGCTGCTGTCCTGATGGTCGATCTCAGCACCGTGCCGCAGCAGCGTCTCAACAGTCTGATCGTGGCCTGCTGAAGCGGCGGCCAACAGCGCAGTGCCGTTGCCTGCGTGCTTCGACGAAGGGGGTGGTCGTCGTTGCTGGTCGACCTCCGCGCCGTGCCGCAGCAGGATGTCAGCCACTTGCGCATGGCCCGCGCGAGCGGCGTGAATTAGCGCGGTGCTGCCGTCGATGTCGTCCTGCAAGGCGATCTCTGCACCGCGTTGCAGCAGCACGCCGGTCGCCCGCTCGCGACCCTTCTGGGCGGCATACATCAGCGCGGTGCCGCCTTCGCTGTCCCGCTGGTTGATACCTGCGCCGCGCTCCAGCAGCAAGTCGATCATCCGCTCGTGGCCGTTCGATGCGGCAATCATAAGCAGCGCAATATCTTTTACATATGTATCCGATGGGAACGTTGCGTTGACGTGCCCCCCATCGTCGAGCCACGCCATCACGGTGTCACGTCGCCTCCTGCAATCGCCAACGCGATCTGCTCATTGACTTGGATGGTCGACTCGCCACTCGCAACCTCGAGGTGCCTTTTAAAGGCCGCAACACACCCACTGTGGCCCTTCTCATTGGCCAGCGTCATGGCAGTCTTTCCATCCCCGCTGATCGTCTGCATATCCGCGCCGCGCTGCAGCAGCAGCTCGACCACCCACTCGTTGCCTTGCATGGCGGCGAGCATCAGCGCGGTGGCGCCGAGGCTGCTCTGCAGGTTGACTTGAGCGCCGCGCCGAAGCAGCAACTCGACCACCCGTTCGTGGCCTGTGAGAGCAGCGTCCATCAGCGCGGTGCGGCCGAGGCCGTCCCGCAAGTTGATCTCCGCGCCACGCTCCAGCAGCAACTCGACCACCCGTTCGTGGCCTTTGAGAGCAGCGTCCATCAGCGCGGTCCAGTCATTGCTGTCCTGCAGGTTGACCTCTGCGCCACGCTGAAGCAGCAAGTCGATCACCCGCTCGTGGCCGTTGGTGGCGGCGAGCATCAGCGCGGTGCGGCCGTCGCTCTTCTGCTTGTTGATCTCCGCCCCACGCTGCAGCAGCAACTCGACCACCCGTTCGTGGCCTTTGCCAGTTACGGCCATCAGCGCGGTGGCGCCGTCGCTGTCGTGCGAGTTGACCTCAGCGCCGTGCCGAATCAAAAGCTCGACCACCCGCTCGTGGCCTTTTCTGGCAGCGTGCATCAGCGCGGTGCGACCTATGCGGCTCTGCAGGTTGACTTGAGCGCCGCGCTGCAGCAGCAGCTCGACCACCCGCTCGTGGCCGTTGAGAGCAGCGCCCATCAGCGCGGTGACGCCTCTGCTGTCCTGCACGTTGATCTCCACCCCACGCTGCAGCAGCAGCTCGACCACCCGCTCGTGGCCTTCGATGGCGGCGTGCATCAGCGCGGTGCTGCCGTGTCCGTCCTGCAGGTTGACCTCAGCACTGTGCTGCAGCAGAATGTCGACCACCCGCTCGTGACCGTTGACGGCGGCGCCCATCAGCAGAGTCACGCCGTCCCTCTCACCACCGTCGAAGCCCTCATTGACCCGGCCACCACCGACGAGCCACGCCAGAACCGCTTCTGCATCGCCGAGAAAAGCCGACTGCAAAATACCAGCCGACGGCACTGCAATCGTTTCCGTGGCCTCGGCAGGTTGATCTCCGCCCGCAGTGGCTAGGCACACGAGGAGTAAAGCTGGCCGCGGCATATACACCGAAGCCTGCTGTATCTCAACCCGCCGCCCAGTCAAGCCCTAAAAAAGAAAAAAATGTCACCGCGATGAGAAAACTAACTCCAACTTCGGCGAGACGCGCGATCAGTCAACCATCCGCCCTGACATTATACACGCGCAACGTACCGAATGTGCTGCGCGCGCATGCCCGTCTCTCCGCCAGCGGCATCAAAAACTGCATGTATGTGTGTATCGACGGTGAAGAACAGCCAGGCTCGGACTGGACACCAACGGGGTGTGGGTGGACGCGAGCACCCGCACGCGCCTTCCCTTGTGTACACTATAGGTATAGCGCGCGGCGCCCACGAGGAGTGTTTTTTTTATCACACGAAGTCGGCATCAGGTTCGGCATATTACTGTCGGACGTGCTGCGATCTTGATCGACGGCCCCCCCAGGTGACAACTCGTCTCAGAGTTTGACCGTCTCAGGGCCTTGGACACTCCCTGGGTCAAGAGCACACATGCCCGCTCACAAGGCGCACACAAGGCTCGACGAAAGCGCGTTGCGAACACGAACCTCGCGCCTTTTTATTATTAGCCACTTCACAGCGCCGCGCCGTACCGGATGCGGGGCGCGAGGCCGAGGGCGGCGAGGACGGCCTGTCCCATGCGGAGCAGCAGCACGCCGAGCAGGCGGCCGGCACCGCGGGCGGCGGAGGGCGCACACAGCGCCGCGTGCAGCGCGTCGAGGAGGAGGGGCGGCGGCGCCTTGGCCGCGTCCATGAAGGGCGCCGTCGAGAGGGGCGGCCCGCGCACGACCGACTTGAAGGCGTGCGCGACGCCAAACGCGTTGCCGATCCGCCCGAGGCCCGAGCGAGGCCTGTCCTGCGTGGGGCGGGCGTCCAGAGGAGGGCCGTCAGCGCACAGCCGCGCCAAGCGAAGCGCCGCCGGCGCGCGCGAGGGTCCCTCTCATCCGCGCACACCGGGTGGGCGCCCCACGTGCCTCCGCGGCAGGAGGCCATGTAGCCGAGCACCGACCAGGCGTTGACGCCGACGGCGCCATACTTGAGGGCGGCGACCGCAGCGTTGACGCTCTGCGCCGGCGCGGAGGCCGGGGCGAGGATGGAGCAAGAGAGGGAGCCGAGGCACGCGTCCGAGTTGACAAAGGGGACCGCCGCGCCGCAGAGGTACTCGCCCGGGTCGGCGCCTGCGCCGGAGCGGAGGGCGGCGGTCGCGTGCGGGCTGCGGGCAGCTGGGTGGTGGGGGTCGTGGCGCGCTGCGGTGCGGGGCCTCGCGCGCCGCCGGGCAGCTGCACGACGGCGAGGGCCGGGCAAAAGGCCTCGGTGCGCAGCGCCGCCCCGTCGAAGCTCGCCTCGCCCGCCACGCCGCAGTCAAGGAGCAGCACCTACAGGGAGGAGGTCACCGAGGTCTAGCCCGGGTGTAGCCGAGACGTGACTCGAGTCCGACCGGCGGCACCTCGTCCTCGGCGGTGAGGCGCGTGTGCGGCAGGGAGGCGCCGACAACGGGCGAGGCGCGTGCGCCGTAGAGGGCGCCGAGGGCGGCGCGGCGCTTGTGGGCGCCGGGGTAGTAGGCCGGGACGGTTGGCTGCGCGGCGATCGTGGCGGTGAGGAGGGAGAGGAACTCACCGCGCTGCGGCCAGTCGCGCGCGACGACGACGACCTGCGCGCTGAGGCAGTTGCACCCCCCGTTCCCCTTTTTGGCCGTAGCAATCAGGGTGGCCGCGTGCCGCAGCTCCTCGCCGCTCCACGCGCCCGGCGAGACGAGCCACGGCGTGGCGCAGCCGAGCTCCGACGTGATGCCAACGTGCGGGCGGCCGGCGCGGTCGAGCGACGCGCGGACCGCGGTTGCAGTCTCCTCGCTGCCCGTCAGGTGGACATGCCCCACGAGCGGGTGCGTGCACAGCGCCGACGCCTGCTCGACGCCGCGGTCGAGCGTCACCGCGACGATATTGCGAGCGATGAGCGGCGCCAGGATGAGGAGGAGGGGCGGGCTTAGCCACGGGCGCAGCGGGTGCAACTTGAGCAGCACCGGCTCCGCGTGCTGGAGGCAGCGGCTCAGCACGTCCACCACGCCGAGGAAGGACTGGTTGCCGGCGCCGAGGACGAGGGTCACCGCGCCGTCCGACGGCTGCCGCTGCAGCGGCTGCGGCGGCGGCTGCGGCGGCGTTGCCTCGCGCACCGCGCCCGCCGGGTCGGCCCACAGCTCGGCGACGCAGCCGGGAGCGCCGGGCCCCAGACCGATGGGCCCGTACCGCGAGGAGCCGTCGGCGGCGTCCTCCTCCATCCGAGCGAGCGACTCGCGGCCAGAGGTTGCCGCAATGTAGGTCTTGAGCCAGTCACTCAGGATGCTGCCAAAGACAAAGCGCACAGTCGCGCCCGGCACCGCCCGGTCGGCCGCCGCGATGAGGTTCAGCTCGGTCTCGCGCGCGACCCAGTCGCCTGCGCGCGACCACTCGTCCTCGTGGACCTTGGAGAGCACCTCGGCTGCGAGAGCGACGCGCTGTACAGGAGAGGAGCGAGTGAGAGGAGAGAGAGGAGAGGAGAGAGAGAGGAGAGAGAGGAGAGGAGAGAGAGTGAGAGGAGAGAGAGGAGAGGAGAGAGTGAGAGGAGCGACCTCAGCCGCCGACGACTCCCTCCACGCCGGTGCAGCGGCGGAGAGGGTGGCGAGCTGCTCTTCGGCCATCGCCATGCTTCGGTTGTCCGCGAAGAAAGTTCTCGGCCGTTTCTTCAACCTGTGGTATTCACAGAAAAGCACCGGGCCCGAAAGCCAGCTCTATGTCGGCGCTTCCGCCCACGTCGCCCGCCGGCCACTCCGCACTCGTACACGCGCGGGATCGCAAAAATGCGAATGCGCTCCAACTTCGGTGTCTTCGGTAGTGTGGGGACTGCGACAAGGGACCATCCGTTTCTTGTATTATTAACAACGAAGCTCGAAAGCTCTCAAAAAAGGTTTTCGAGTTCAGAAAAAAGAAGCTGTTTTTTTCTTGCTCACGTCTCCGACGATCCTTGAGGCTCATACCAGTAGTTGACTGCGATCGTTGACTCGCGCGGCCCGTCTGCGCGCTGCGAGACGGCGTGCCACCACAGCGCCGGCAGGTAGAGCAGCTCGCCGGCGGACACCTCGACGCGCAGCGGCCGCACCTCGGCGGCGCTCCCCTCGTCCTCGAGGTCGACGGCGGACCACATCTCCTCCGAGGTGGGCTCGTCGAGCTCCGCCCGCAGCACGCCCCGCCCGGCCGCGGCCGCCGTCCTATCGGTCGCTGTGCCCTCGGCGGCGCCCTCGCGGTACGTTGCGGCCGGGTACGGCCGGCGACGCAGCGCGCGCCCCTCCTGCGGCGGCAGCAGCTCACAGCTAAGCAGGGCATGCATCATTGGAGCATTGGCCATGAACTAGCCCCTCCTGCGGCGGCAGCAGCGCGAAGCGCTTCCTGCCGCGGACCACCACGTACAAGTTGTCGAACAAGTCGGCGTGCACCTGAGCGAGGATGGCTGAATTATTAACTCAAGGATGGATTATTAATTAGAAAGGTAGACAACTACTGATTGGCGTGCACCTGAGGACGGATGGATTAATTATTACCAGGTAAGTATTAATTATCAACGAATGAACTACTCATTGGCGTGCACCTGAGGGCGGCATCACCCGTCAGTGTCATTCGGCAATCAAGACACGCAGCCTCGTCTCGCAAGTCGGCGCGCACCGTGGTGCGCGCCGCGTCCTCGCCCATCCAAAAGTTGGTCGCGGCGGGCGGGGCACCTAATCTCGGTCGATCTCGCGTGATCTCGCGTGATCTCGCCCATCCAAGACTTGGTTGCGGGGCGGGCGGTCCACCAAAGGCTGCGTCGGCCCACGCCAGAGACAAGTCGACGTCGCGCCTAAAGACACGACCGCTGGACAAATCCAGACGCCGTGTCGCACCCACACACCCTGCGGCAAGTCGATGCCGCGCCAGAGCGGCTCGAACTCGGTACGCAAGCTCGAGTTCTGGTGCGAGGCGTATACCACCGGCCGCCCCGCGCGACGGTCGCCCGTCGCGCCGCAGCCGCCTCCCCCCGCGCCGCCGCCTCCTCCGCCTCTCCACGAGCCGTCGCTGCCGCCCTCTTCGCCGCCGCTGTCACCTTCAGCGCCGCCGCTGCGACCGTCAGCGCCGCCGCTGCGTCCGTCAGCGCCGCCGCCGCCTCGGGTCGCCGGCTGGAGGGGAGTCTCGATCAGGTCGACGAATGCGGAGAAGGGCATCTCCGCCTCGTGCGGCTTGACGAAGACCTGCTCGCCGGCAGGGCCGGGGCTTGGGGGGGGGGGGGGGGGGGGCTGATGGGGAGGGGCTGGTGTTGGTTGGGCTGGGGTTAGCGCTTCAGTGGTAGCTCTCAGGGCGAAGCTCAAAGGGGCTGAGGTCCTGCTCGCCGGAGGCCGTGCGTGTGACGGCGTCGCCGAGCCCGTCGGGCGTGCACGCCACGTGCACGAGCTTGTCCCCGAGGGCTTTGCGCAAGTAGGCGTGCGACCTGATCAACAACGACGTCGACACTGACGGAGTCTTCTACTTGACGTGTTGCGCGCGCGTACTAGTTGCGTGCGACCAGCAGCGCAGCGCCGGCCAGTGCCCCACGCAGCCCGACAGCACCACCGGCTGCCTGCGCCGCCGCAGTGCGTCAAACTGCGCCGCCGCCAGGGCAGGGTCCCGCGGCCAGCTGGTCGCGTCGAGCCGCGGCACGCCTCCGGGACATGTCGTGGACATGTCGTGGACGTGTTCTGGACATGTCCGCGCGCGCGTCGAGCCGATGCACGCCTCCGGCAGGGCGCGGGACGGGCGAGGAGAGGGCGAGACTGCAGAGCGGGTCCGCCTCCTCGCATGCCGGCGCCTCCTCTGCCGCCTCCTCCTCCTCCTCGCATGCCGGCGCCTCCTCAGACGAAGCCGCCGCCTCCTCTGCCGCCGCCTCCTCCTCCGCCTCCTCCTCCTCCTCGCTGCCCGGCGCAGAGTGCTGCTGCTGCTGCAGCCGAGAGACGTGTCCTGCGTCCTCTCCGCCGTCGCCGGTGCCACTGCCACTGCACATCCGTGCGGCGCCGGTGGCGGTGCTTCTGAGAAGCGCACCGCGGCTCCGGAGGAGGGAGAGGTTCCTCGCCGCCGCGGCGGCGGAGGAGACCGCGCCGAGCCCCTCGCCCGCCACCCGCCTGCAGCAGGGGAGCAGTTTGGGAGCAGCAGGGGAGCAGCAGGGAAGCAGTTTGGGAGCAGCAGGGGAGCAGCAGGGAAGCAGTTTGGGAGCAGCAGGGGAGCAGCAGGGAAGCAGTTTGGGAGCAGCAGGGGAGCAGAAGATCTCGGCTAGATCTCGCCCGCCGTCCTCCCCGTGTCATATCTCGGCCAGATCTCGCCCAGATCTCGGCTAGATCTCGCCCGGCGTCCTCCCCGTGGACATGTCGGATGGCGCCCGACGCGGCCGCGGCGCCGCCGCTCGCCACCTCGCCCGCCGCCGAGTAGATCGCGTCCACCACCTCCGACGCAGCGCTCAGCGTCGCTCCCCCGACCGCGAGCAGCGCCTCGCGGGTCGGGTGACCGCTCGCCGCCTAAGGGAATTCAAACTTACCAATTGGAGCGCTACTCCACGCCCTCTACGCTGGGGTGCCGCCGCCCAAGCGATTCGGGGCTCGGGCCTCGGCTTGGCGTGAGCACCGCCAGTGTTGCCTCCCGACTGCCGTCGGACGTCGCTGTCTGTCTGCTCTCGACTGCCGTGTGCGTGATCTTGGGTCCGTGTCAGCCTGTGGGCTCAATCTAGCCGCAGCCCTGCGCAGCGCTGCGCCAGCCTCCGCCCCGACGGCCGACGCCACAACCGACACGCCCGCGCCGACGGCGCGCGTGAGGTCCTCCGCGACGCAAGCCGCGGCGCGCGCAGACTGCACGAGCTGCTCGGTCGAGCGCGAGACCGCCGTCGGCTGCGAGCGCGGCTCCACCTCCTCCTTGAAGGCGGCGAGCGCGCGCTCGAGGCCAGACGTGAGCCGCCCGGCGCCGTCGCGCACGGCTAGCGCCGCCCTCGCGCCGCCGTCTTCAATCGTGGAGGCGATCGCAGCCGCGCGCCGGGCCGCGGCTGGGTCGGCGGGCGGCTCGGGCGGCGGCGGCGGCAGCCCGAGCAGCCTTGCGAGCTCGTGGAACTCAGCAGCCGTACCGCGCATGCTCAGAGCCGTGTAGCCAACGTCCTCGGCTCCTGAGCTCAGCACCGCCAGCTCGCCGTGGCTCGACCACGCAAGGGTGCGCTGCTGCAGATCGATGACCCACGGCTCTGCGTCAAAGCCATCCTCACTGGGACGCGGAAAGAAGGAGAGCTTGCCGGCGGCCAGAATGAGCGCACCCTCTCCGCGAGGCGCGCGGCGGCCGCTGGCGTCGACCGCGACCCGCTGAGAGACGTCGATGCAGAGGACGGCCTGGACCATAATCGTCTCGACTACTCGCCAACGAGGAGACAGCTCCCGTCGCTCAGCAACCCTCGCGCTCCACAGGCCCTGGCGGCCTCTGGCTGGAGGTTCCCCACGCCGGCGTGTTTTCTGAACCCGGCCGCAGAGGATCCCAACCCCGGGCCCCGAAATCACAGGATTACGATTCACACGACAGAAAAGGCGCAGACGACGTGTGCAAAAAAGAAAAATTCTTAAGCTGGCGCGCACTGGCATTAGCAGTGTCGTGCAAAAAAGGAATTTTCGGACGTATCTTAGGCGGTCGCACAGACCGCCCGCTGCTCCTCTCGCCGCTCTTCCTCAGCCGCAAGCTTCTCCGCCTCTCTCGCCCGCAGCGTCTCCTCTGCTGCCGCGCGCTCAGCGGCCAGCTTCGCCTCTGCCTCCGCCGCAATGGCTCGCCTCTGCTCCTCCAGCGCCGCCGCGTTCGCCGCCCGCCGCGCCTCGTCCGCCGCCAGCTCTGCCTCCCGCCTGCATGCCGTCTGCTCGCGCTCTCGCGCCGCCGCCTCCGCCTCCCGCTCGCGCTGCTCGCGCCGCCCCTTGACCTCGAGCGCCTTCTCTGCAGCCTTCTCCGCCGCCTCCGCCTCTCTCATTGCTGCTGTGAGAGCGCGCACGCACCCGGCGTGGTCCTTTGGAGGAGCACTGGCGGCCTCGGCAGTCGCAGGCTTGGCCTCTTCCTTCTTGGCGAGCTGCAGCGCGGACCAGCCGTCCGCATGGCGAGCCTTCGTATCCGCGCCAGCCTGCAGCAGGCAGAGCACGACGGGGAGGTGGCCGGTGGCGGCGGCGCCCATCAGCGCGGTGAAGCCGTCGCTCTGCTGCACGTTGACCTCCGCGCCGCGCCGAAGCAGCAGCTCGACCACTCGCTCGTGGCCGTTGCCAGCGGCGGTCATCAGCGCGGTGAGGCCGATGCTGTCCTGCAGGTTGACATCCGCGCCGCGCTGAAGCAGCAGCTCGACCACCCGCTCGTGGCCCTCCTGGGCGGCGACCATCAGCGCGGTGGTGCCTCTGCTGTCCTGCAGGTTGATCTCCGCCCCACGCTGAAGCATCAGCTCGACCACCCGCTCGTGGCCGTAGTTGGCGGCGCCCATCAGCGCGGTCCAGCCGTTGCTGCCCTGCTCGTTGATCTCCGCGCCACGCCGCAGCAGCAGCTCGACCATCCGCTCGTGGCCACTGCGGGCGGCGCCCATCAGCGCAGTGCGGCCGATGCTGTCCTGCTCGCACACCTCCGCGCCGCGCTGCAGCAGCTTCTCGACCACCCGCTCGTGGCCCTCCTGGGCGGCGAACATCAGCGCGGTGAGGCCGTGGCTGTCCTGCAGGTTGACATCCGCGCCGTGCTGAAGCAGCAGCTCGATCGCCCGCTCGTGACCGCTGGCGGTGGCGAGCCTGGCGGCGGCGAGCCTCAGCGCGGTGTGGCCTTTGCCGTCCTGCTTGTTGATCTCCGCGCCGCGCTGAAGCAGCAGCTCGACCACCCGCTCGTGGCCGTCGATGGCGGCGAGCATCAGCGCGGTGAAGCCGTCGCTCTTCTGCTTGTTGATCTCCGCGCCGCGCTGCAGCAGCAGCTCAACCACCCGTTCGTGGCCTTGGCCGGCGGCGGCCATCAACGCGGTGCCGCCGTTGCTCCTCTGCAGGCTGAGCTCAGCGCCATGCTGCAGCAACAGCTCCACCACCAGCTCGCGGCCGTTCTCCGCGGCACACATCAGCGCGGTGTAGCCGTCGCTGTCCTGCATGTTGACCTCAGCGCCGCTCCGCAGCAGCAGCTCAACCACCCGTTCGTGGCCCTCCTGGGCGGCGAGCATCAGCGCGGTGTCGCCATTGCTGTCCTGCACGTTGATCTCAGCCCCACGCTGCAGCAGCAGCTCGACCACCCGCTCGTTGCCGTAGCCGGCGGCGTCCATCAGCGCGGTGCCGCCGTGGCCGTCCTGCAGGTTGACCTCAGCACTGTGCTGCAGCAGCAGCTCGACGACTCGGTCGCGGCCCTTGCTAGCGGCGACCATCAGCGCGGTGCGACCTTCGCGGCTCTGCATGTTGACCTCGGCGCCAGCGCCGCGCTGCAGCATCAGCCCGACCACCCGCTCGTGGCCGCCGATGGCGGCGAGCACCAGCGCGGTGTCGCCATTGCTGTCCTGCACGTTGATCTCCGCGCCGCGCTGAAGCAGCGGCTCAACCACCCGCTCGTGGCCGCTGGTGGCGGCGGCCATCAGCGCAGTGCGGCCATTGCTGCCCTGCACGTTGATCTCCGCGCCGCGCCGCAGCATCAGCTCGACCACCCGCTCGTGCCCCCCCTGGGCGGCGAGCATCAGCGCGGTGTCGCCTTCGCTGCTCTGCAGGTTGACTTGAGCGCCGTGCTGCAATAGTAACTCGGCCACCCGCTCGTGGCCCTGGCCGGCAGCGTCCATCAGCAGGGTATATCCGGTCACCTCGCCGTACTTGTGTGTGGTGTTTGCTCGCCCGCCTCTCTCGAGCCACGAACGCACCGCTGCTTCGTCGCCTCGCAACACCGCGAGGTGCGACCGCCCTTGCGTCATGGTTCCCTTCTGCCCCGGTTTTTTTCTTTTTGTCTCTTTTGTGTTCTCGCCTTCATTCTTTTCCGCACAGCCTCCAGCGCGCTGGCTCGTCGCCTCACGCGTCGCAACTCTCTCTCTCTCGTTTGCGCTCGCTCCCCGCTCCTCGCACCCATCCCTGCGCAGCATCGCCATGGGCCGCCACGCCAAGTCCCGCTCGCTCGCGAGCCGCAAGCGCGAGAAGAACATGAGCGGCGCGCTGCTCGAGAATGCGTACCGCGTTGATACCAAGGACGTCGTTCCCTTCAAGGCGTCGTGGGACACGCAGGTGCCGCGCAAGATGCGGCAGATGATGCACGCGGTGCAGCTCGTGCAGCAGGGCGCGTCGGCCGAGCGGCGGCCGCGCCACATCGAGGACACGGGCGAGCGGAGGCCGTCCAAGAAGCAAAGGCAGCAGGCGCAGCAGCAGGCGCAGGCGCAGCAGGCGGAGGCGGGGGCGGCGAGCGGCAGTGAGCGAGGCGGCGCGCAGCACGGCCCCGCGCCGAAGCCTCCCGCCAAGAAGAAGAGGCGGCGCCAAGAAGAGGAGGGCGGCGGCGAGGCGGCAAACGAGAGAGGGCCGCCGCAGGAGCCGCACGCGCCCGTCAAGCCGCGGAAGCCGAAGGCGGAGGTCGCGGCGAGGCTCCCTCGCTTCGGCGAGACCAACGCCGCGCCGCCCGAGCTCCAGATCAAGGGCGTGCTCGCGCGCAAGTCGCCCCACAAGACTGCGGCCGCCGACGCGCTCGCTCGGCAGCGCGAGGCGGTGCTCGAGAGCTACCGTGCGGCGAAGCAGCGGCGCGGCGGAGGCGACGGCGGCTTCGACGCGGCGGTGGGTGCGGCGCGGATCGCGGGGTAGCGATGAACGCCGAGAGCGAAAGCGGTACGGAAGGCTTGTGGCCATGATTGCGTGGAGCGTGGAGGTCCGTCAGTACTCAGAGTCGACACAGAGTCTACAGAGAGGGATATATCTAGTATGTGAAAATCAAAAGGCGAGATCCGTGCTTTACGATTAGTCGTCACAAGTCACAGCGAGTGAGATCACAGCGAGCCGCGCCGAGTGGTTCCGGTCAAGACCGGAGGTTGCGCACAACAGAACGTCACAACGCGCACGCGCCTCTGCGTCTCCCGCGACCACGCGACCACGTAACGTGTCTCGCCCGTACGTACGGCGGGGTACACTCCCTTCTAGCCTCTGGGGACTGGGGTCTAGTTTAAGTCTAGGGGCCCGCGCGAGAACAAGTTCAGCTCCCGACTACGCGTCTGCGATTGGGATGGAGAAGCCCCACCGGGCAAACTTCTCGGCGTGCCCGCGCTTCATCGCAACGCTCTCGGCGACCTGGGCCCGCTCCGCCGCGTCCATCCCGAGGAGGTACCGCAAGTCGTCGTAGCCCAGGTCCTCAAACACGCCCGCGTACACCTGCAGCCCGACGCCCTCGAGGGCCCGCACGACCGGAGGCATGCCGAGCGGCGGCGGGCCGTCTGGTTGCTGCGGCGGCACCTCTGCGTACGGCGGCGAACTGGCGGCCGCCTCCCCCGCCTGCCACGAGAGGAGCGCCGCGCAGACCGTGCCGTCCTCGTCCGCCAGGTTGGACGCCGGCTCCCACGTCGGCTGGCCCGCCTGCTCGCGGGAGGAGGAGGAGGCGTGAGACGCCGTCCGCACGGCAATCGCCCCCTACCCCCCCCCCCTCCCCCTCCCCCTCCCCCCCGTGGCGGCTGCGCCCTTCGAGGTCACCTTCCACGCGACGAGGTACTCTGGGGCGCCCGCCCTCCGCCTCTCCGACAGGATGCGATCCACCTGCGAGAGGCACGGCCGCGGACGCGTCGTGGACGCATCCTCAGCCGGGGCGGACTCCGGCGCGGCCTACCTCGAACTCTGCCGCAGACGTCGATGGCTCGGCCGCCGAAGAGCCGCCGCTGGACCAGGACGAGTCTGCCGGCGCCGCGGCCGCCCGCGCGTACGCCGCCGCCGCCTCCACCGCCGTGTCGAAGCAGCCGAGGGAGTCACGCCGTCCGTCCACGTAGTGCTGCGCTTGGAAGCGGCCAGTGGAGTACTCATACACGCCCCTGTACCCAGTGGCGTTGCTGCTGGAGAGGTGCAGCCGCAAGCCCTCCGCCTCCTCGGCCACGCCCTCGGCCACGCCCACGGCCGGCGGCATCGCGCGCGCCTTGCCGTCGCCTCGGCCCGGCCCTCGGCCCGGCAGCCACGGGCGGGGGTAGTGCTGTCCGTACGACCAAGTCAGCTCGGCGTAGGCGGGGACGTCGGCGGTGGCGACGAGGAAGGCGCGGCGGGGCAGCCCGCCCCGCTGCGGCGGAGGCCAGTAGAGGAGCTTCAGGTTCGGCTGCGCCGAATCGTTTGCGAGCCGCATCATGTTGCCTATCAGTCGTGAGGCTCGCACGTCACCCGCCGTCGTCGAGGAGCCGTTTGCGAGCCGCATCGTTGCTGCCCTGCTGCCGCGCGTCGATGTAGAGCACGTCGTCCCCCGCCGCCCGCTTGCGCTCGAGCGTCTCGTCGTCGAACGAGACGACGTACTCCGTCTGGTCGACCGCCTGAGGAGGCACGCATGACTCGTCCAACGCGGACTGTCCGCACTGTCTCCGACGCAACTCTGTCCGGTGAGCCGCCTCGTACTCCTCCTCGCTCAGGCAGCGGCCGATCGCCTCGACAGCGAAGGAGGTGGAAGTGTGAGACGACTCAGCCGAGGGGCAGCCGGGATGCAGCCCAGATCTAGCCGAGATCTAGCCGAGATCTAGCCGAGATTCGGACCTCGACGACGACGTCGCCTCGGCGCAGACGCCGCGCGCAGCACAAACCCCAGCCGCGCCCGTCGCTCGTCTCGAACGCGCGCAGCTTGCCGTACTCCACCACCTACGGGGATCCACGGAAAGTTCCGAGAAGGTTCCGGCAAGGCGCAGCCAAGGCCGTGCTCAGCCCGCACCCGCTCCGCCAGCTCTGCGGAGAGCGCCTCGTGCGGTGCGTACCTGTCCATTCATGGATGGATCAATGACAGAAGGAACGAATGCTGGCTACCTGTCCATGAATGAATGAATGAATGAACAAAGCAATGAATGCATGAGCGAAGGGGCACGAGCCGTGGAGCACTGACTCTCGTGCGTACCTCACTGCCACCCGCCGCGTGCCGCACGCAGACAGCACGAAGTTACCAGACTCGTTGACGTCCTCGTACCCTAGCCGTGCCGAGGCGGCCGACGGTGGCAGGTAGCTGCATGCAGCGGCACCGCCATCTCTTCTGCAGGCACCGCCGCCGCCACTGCTGCTGCCGCCGCCACTGCTGCCGCCGCCGCCGCCGCCGCCGCCGCTGCTGCCGCCGCCGCCTTGCCGTGGAGGCGGCGGCGGCGGCGCAAGCATCGCGTGCGGGTCGGCTGCAGCGACCTGCGCCGCGAGAGGGCGGCTCGGGAGGTGCGCGAGAGGGCGGACGAGCGGCCGCGTCTCTGCTGCGCCCAGCCCGGTCCGTAGCCCGTGGACGGACCTGGCAACGGGGCCCGCCTCGCCGGGCACATCGACCAGCAGCAGGCTGTCCGCCTAGTCAATGTGACCGAGGAGTTCAAGTCGCCAGTCCTCGGGCACATCGACCAGCAGCAGGCTGTCCGCCTAGTCAATATGACCGAGGAGTTCAAGTCACCAGTACTCGGGCACATGGACCAGCAGCAGGCTGTCCGCCGTGTGGCCGACGACGCCGCAGTAGAGGGGCTCTCCGTCGCGGCGCGCGATCAGCACCTCGCACCCGTGCGGCGGGAAGTCGGAGAGGCACGTGGGCACGGCGGCGGGGGCCGTGCGCTGCCGCTTGGCCTCCGGGGCTGGGCCGCTGCCGTCGTCCGCCTCATCACACGCAGCGCTGGCCGGGCGGGCGGAAGCTCGAGACGCCTCCGCGACCGCCCGCGCGTACGCCACCGCCGCCTCCACCGCCGAGTCGAAGGCGCCGAGGCAGTCACACCTTCCGTCCACGTAGTGCTTCACAAGGAAGCGGCCTTTGTATCCGGTGGCGTCGCCTTTGTAGACGCCTTTGTACCCAGTGGCACTGCTGCTGGAGAGGTGCAAGCGCATGCCCCCCGCCTCCTCCGCCACCGCCTCGGCAGGCGCCTCCTCCGTCACCCCATCCGAGCTACTGCTGCCGCCGCCGCCGCTGCTGCTCGTGCGCTGCCGCTTGGCATACAAACCGCCCTCGCCAGTCTCAGGCGCAGCGCCGGCCGCCCGCGCGTACGCCGCCGCCGCCTCCACCGCCGTGTCGAAGCAGCCGAGGGAGTCACGCCGTCCGTCCACGTAGTGCTCCGCCCGGTAGCGGCCAGAGGGCAGCTTGCCCACGCTCTTGTAGCCGGTGCTGCTGCTGCTCGAGAGGTGCAGCCGCAGCCCCTCCGCCTCTGTCGCCACTGTCGGAGGAGGATGAGCAGGAGGCTGGTACTCGCCGGCCGCCCGCGCATACGCCACCGCCGCCTCCACCGCCGTGTCGAAGGTTCCGAGGCAGTCACACCTTCCGTGCACCCAGTGGCACGCTTGGAAGCGGCCAGAGGCAACCTGCGACACTCCCTTGTAGCCGGTGCTGCTGCTGCTGGAGAGGTGCAATCGCAGGCCCGCACCCTCGGCCATCACGGCCTCGGTAGGCGCCGCCGCCTCCGCCTCCGCCTCCGCCTCCGCCTCCGCCTCCGCCTCCGCCTCCGCCTCCGCCTCCGCACCCGCCTCCGTGCCCGCCTCCTCCGCCGCCGCCTCGTGCCGGCGCCACGCCTCCTTCCTCGTAGTGACGCGCTCGCCGGCCGGCCCGCGGTAGCCCTTGACCTTGCCGTAGTCGGTGATCTTGCTCCACCCCGGCGGAAGCGCGGGGGCGCGGGGGTGCTGCGAGCCCGATGAGTCAGATGAGCCAGCAGCCGCGCCACCGCTTGAGAGCTCGCCCGCCGCAGCGACCGCCTCCGCCAAGCCGAACCCCTCCTCCACCGCCCCAGCCAAAGCGCTGCCCCCGCCAGACTCGGGCGTGCCCGAGCTGCTACTGCCGCCGCCGCCGCCGCCGATCGTTCGTTGCAGCCGCTTGGGATCAGCAGCCGGGCTGCCGTCGCCCGCCTCAGACGCAGCGGCGACCGCCCGGGCGCACGCCGCCGCTCCCTCCACCGCAGAGCCGCTCCCCTCCTCCACCGCCGCCAAGCCGCCCGACTCCTCCGCCAAGCCGCCCGTGACCGCCTCCTCCGCCAAGCCGCCCCCCTCCTCCACCGCCGCCCCGCCCGCCCCCTCCGCCACCGCCGCCAAAGCACCGCTGCCGCCGCCCGACTCGGCGCTCCCGCTGCCGTCGTGCACGCCCGAGCTGCCACTGCCGCCGCCGCCACTTCTGCAATCGCCGCTCCCGCCGCCGCTCCCGCCGCCGCTCCCGCCGCAACTGTTGGTGCCGCCGCCGCCACTGCCGCTCCCGCCGCGAGCGCTACTTTCTGCACCGCTGCTGCTGGCGCCGCCGCCGCTGCAACCGCTGCTGCTCGCGTCGCCGCCACTGCTGGCGCCGCCGCCGCCAAGCCGCTCCAGGTTCTCGCGCTTCAGGGCGAGCGTGAGTCTCTCCTCGCCGGCCACTGCGCCGACGCGCACTTTCCACCGCCCGAGCTTGTCGTCGAAGCGGAGAAGTCGGCCCTCGAGCCCGTTGAAGTGCTCGGCGGTGAGACCGCGAATGATCACGCGCTGCTTCGGGGCGAGCTCGTCGCTCATCAACTTAGGTGCGCAGCCCTTCTCCAACCCCCGGGCAACGACCACGCCAAATGGCGCCTGAACCGGCTGCTTTCGGTGGAAAAAGAAATCGAGGTACTTACTGCAACAGACACCGCGGTTGCATATCGGGGCGAGCCGGCAGGAAGCAAGCGGCGATGGCGGGGTGGCCCAGAACGTTGTTGGCGGCGAGCATCAGCTCGGTGTCGCCGTAGCTGTTCCGCAAATTGACCTCTGCGCCGCGCTGAATCAGCAGCTCGACCACCCGCTCGTGGCCCTCCCAGGCGGCGCCTATCAGTGCGGTGTCGCCGCTGCTGTTCTGCTTGTTGATCTCCGCGCCGTGCCGAAGCAGCAGATTGACCACTTGTTTGTGGCCGGTGGTGGCGGCGACCATCAGCGCGGTGACGCCGTCGCTCTTCTGCACGTCGATCTCCGCGCCGCGCTGCAGCAGCAGCTCGATCACCCGGTCGTGGCCGTTGCCAGCGGCGTTCATCAGCGCGGTGCCGCCGCTGCTCCTCTGCAGGTTGGCGTCCGCGCCGTGTTGCAGCAGCAGCTCTACCACCCGCTCGTGGCCCTTGTCGGCGGCGTGCATCAGCGCGGTCCAGCCGTCGCTCTTCTGCAGGTTGGGATCCGCGCCGCGCCGCAGCAGCAGCTCGACCACCCGCTCGTGGCCGTAGTGGGCGGCGCCCATCAGCGCGGTGTCGCCGTCGCTATCCTGCATGTCGACCCCCGCGCTGTGCTGAAGCAGCATGTCGACGACTCGCTCGTGGCCGTCGAAGGCGGAGCCTATCAGCGCGGTGCTGCCGGCGCTGTTCTGCTCGTTGATCTCCGCGCCACGCTGGAGCAGCAGCTCGACCACCCGCTCGTGGCCTTTGGTGGCAGCGTGCATCAGCGCGGTGTCGCCGTCGCTGTTCTGCAGGTTGACCTCGGCACCGTGCTGCTGCTGCGTCTCAACCACTTGTTCACGGTGACTAATTGCCATCAAACATGCACTCTCGCTGGCGGAGAAGCTGTACTGCGCTGCTTGAGGACAATCTCGCAACGTAGAGGGGGCAGAGACGCACACCGTCGGCGGCTCGTCATCCGCAATGCGTGCAGAGAGGCTCGATGTGCGCTCGGGGCGGCCATGATAATCGCCGCGGTCGCGTGGTGGCGGCGGCGGCATCGCGGCGTCGGCATCACGGCGTCGGTCGCGCGAGCGCGAACGCGAGCGGCCTCTGCCTCTGCTAAGTTCACTGTCGCCGCCGCGGTCTCTGTGGCCGCGGCCGCGGTCGCTGTCGCGGCGGCGATCGCGCGAGTGGTCTCTGTGGCGGCTGCTGTGGCCGCTGTCGCGGCGGCGGTCGCGCGAGTCATCGCGACGGTCTTGCCTCTCCCTGTTGCGGCGCGTAGGCGACTCAGAACGGCGACGGCTCAACCTCTCCCAGGCCGATGAAAGAAAGAAAAACGCCGAGATTAAAATCCCTGTGTGTACCAGGATCGCTCTACTGGCAAACTTCTAGCTGACATATGCCACGGCGTGCGATCTAGATTCAGCACACGCGCCTCTGCTCGCAACCACTCATCCAATGTGCAATGAACTGTCGTCACCCATGAGTGCGAGTTAGGGCTAGCGGTAGGCCGCTAGCCTGTGAGCAGGGCGTCCATAGACACCTCACACGACCCCGCACCCGGTCTTGTCCGGCCTTGCGGCTGGCTAGATTGCTAGAGGTTGAGCAAGCCACAAGCCTGCTCTAGTCTCCGCATGTTACTTGCTGTCGTCTGTTGTTTGTTGTGCCCTTGTTTGTTCTCTTGGCACCTTGGAGTGCTGGGGGGGGCGACAGGGAGGATGTGGCCCTGAGTTATGTGTACGCCAACTCAGGGTGTGTGGCAGCCAGCTGGCTGTGTGTGAGCCTGTTTGTGTCTGTGTGTCGCTCGTGCGTAGGATGCGCGCGCATCCTGAATTGCTTCATGCATCTTGGGATGCTCGAGGCAATCTCAATTAAAATGGAGATCGTATCGGGCAATTTGAGATGCCGGAGCATTTCAAATTGCGGGTTCCCCGCCCCTGACGTACTGCAAGGTCCGTATGGCTCACCGTGTAGTCGGCCGTACCGCGTTGGTGTCCAGTCCGAGCCTGGCTGTTCTTCACCTTCGATACATACATAAGCAGCCGAACTAAGGCTGCGGGCATGTTTGAAGAAAGTCGGCGAACTCACACCCAATTGCGGCACATGAAATGTACAAATGTACAGGCCTGCCCAAGCCCCTCACCTCGCTGTGAGGTTCTCGCGCTTGAGCGAGACCTCCTCCGTCTCCTCACCCTTGCGAACGCGGACGAGGTACCGCCCTCTGTCGCGGATGAACTCCACCACCTCGCCGCGACGCCCATTGTACTTCACGCCGGTATTGACGAGGCCGTGAATGCGCACAGAGGCACCATTAGCCAGCAGCGCGTCGCCGTCGCCCGACAAATCCAAGCCGACCGCTCCGCTGCTGCTGCTCTCACCGCGGTTCGAGGCGCCCACGCCCGCTCCACTGCGGCCGTCGTCGAGACGTTGCCGCTTGTCCGCCGTCACTGTGTCCTCCTCCGTCAAGTCTACCGTCTGGTGGGAGTGCCGCTGGAGGTGCGCCGGGTTGTTGCGGTAGCACGCCGCGCCACTGCTGCCACCGCCGCTGCCGCTGCCGCCGCCGCTGCTGCCGCCGCCGCCGCCGCCGCCGCCGAGCCGGTTCCCTGCGCCGCTGAACGGTGCGCGCGCGCTGGAGGCGCCGCCGCCGCTGGCAGTGGCAGCGGCAAGCGAGAGGTCGGGGGCAGGCGTGGAAGACGGCCTCGCGGCGGGCGGCGACGGCTGGAGTCCCGCGTGCTGCTGCGCTCCGACGCCGCTCTCGTCGAGCACGCGCTGCTTTGCCTTGAGCCTGAACCACATCTCGTCGTCGAAGGGGCCGTAGACGAGGTAGGCGATCTCGACGGAGGCCGCCCTCTGCCCGAGCCGGTGGACTCGGTCGACGCACTGCTCCAGCACGCCGGGCGTCCAGCTGAGCTCCGCAAAGATCACGTGGTGGGCGGCGGTGAGCGTGATGCCAACCCCGGCCGCGTTGATGGAGAGGAGGGCCACGCGCGGCGAGCCCGGCGCGCGTGTGTCCTGGAAGGCCTGCACGAGGTCCATCCTCTTCTTCGCGCTGGTGGTGCCGTCGATGCGCATCAGCGAGACCCCGCGCCTATCATGGGAAGGCTCCGAGCAGGTCACAGGGGAGGCTCCGAGACGAGGCATCAGCAAGACTCCGCGCCTCTTGAGGGCGTCGCGCATCGCGTCGAGCATCGGCGCGTGGTGCGCGAAGACCAGCACCTTCTCGTCATCGGCGTGCTCGTCCAGCCACCTCGTCACGTGGGCGACGGCGCGCGCCTGCAGGAGAACGGAGGGGTGTCGGAAGGGCCTCGGAAGGGTCTCTGGAGGCGACAGCGCGCCCGCTTCGCGTCGCCGGTGAGCCTGTACAGCTCGGTCGTCATGTTCCGCTGAATGTTCTGCAGCTGCTCCCTCGAGCAGCGCTCGCCCTCCCACTCGACCACCTCATCGTGCCCCACCGTCTCGAGCAACCGGTCGAGCCGCCTCCGCAAGTTCAGCTTCTCCTTGAGCCGCGCCTGCTCGCTACCCCCCTCGCCGCCCTCGCCGCCCTCGCCGCCCTCGCCGCCCTCGCCGCCCTCGCCGCCCTCGCCGTCGATGCGCACTCGGCTCCGGATCTTGGGCGGAAGCGAGCGGAGCATCACGTCCTTGGTGCGCCGGACCATCACGTGCCTCCGCAGCTTCTCCTCGAGCTCGCCCAAGTTGGTCGCGCCCGAGAACTTGTTGAAGTCGTCGCGGCCGCCACAATACGTGTTGCCGAACTCCTCGAGCCCGCCCGGCGGGAAGACTGTCGGCGCGATGGCGCTCGCCTGCGTCCACAGCTCGTACGGGCGAGAGAGCGCCGGAGTGCCGGAGAGGAGGACGGCGGCGACGGCCCGGCGCACGAGAGGGAGCAGCGCCCTGGTCCGCTGCGCCTGCCACGCACGGGGGCGCGCCGGTGGGAGGCCAGCGGCGGTGCGGGGAAGAGAGGCGGCGGTGCGAGGGCGGAAGAGAGGCGGCGGTGCGAGGGCGACAGAGAGGCGGCGGTGCGAGGGCGGGAGAGAGGCGGCGGTGCGAGGGCGGAAGAGAGGCGACGGTGCCATGGCGGGCGGCGGAGTGTTCACCTCTGGCGACTTGAGGTTGTGCGACTCGTCGCAGACGATCGCGCGGAAGCGGTTGAGCTCGCCCGTGCGTTGGGCTCGTGCGCGAGCGCCATCATACGTCGCGATGACCACCGACGCGTCGGCGGAGAGCGAGTCCTCACCCTTGTCCACCACCTGCACCTTTGCGGGCGAGAGCTGCTCTGGGAGCCAGCGCAGCAGCTCGGCTCGCCAGTTGTACTTGACGCTCGAGGGGCACAGCACGAGCGCAGGCCACACGTCCGCGTGAGCGAGGACGCCGATCGCGGTCACAGTCTTGCCGAGCCCCATGTCGTCGGCGACGAGCCCGCGAAGGCGGTTTCCCACCACAAACTCGACCGCCTCGCGCTGGTGCGGCATCAGCCCCTCGGCGAGGGTGGGTGGCAGGCGGAGGAGCGGCGGCGTCGCCCGCTGTGGCGTTGACGGGGCAGAGGACGCCGCCGCCCCCGCCGCCGCCCGCTCCGGCGTGGACGCTGCGGATGCTTCCGATTGGATCGAGCGGACGGCGCCCGTCTCCTTGAGCTGCGCCAGGCGGCGCTCTACGTCTTCCTTGTGCTGGATCGGCAGCAGCCACGCGGAGAGCTCGGGTTTGTAGTACCCGCGAAACTCGCGGCAGAGAATGATGAGGCCCTCGTCGTACTCGAAGGCCACCTTGAGCCGCAGCTGTCCACCGTCGCGCACGATAGAGAGGCGGACGTCGCTGCCGATGACCACTGCCTGCGTGCGGCCTCTCGGCTGCTTGTGCCGCTCATCAGCCCACTGGAACCAGTGCTTACACTTCGGTGACTGCGAGCAGGCGTAGAATGGCCGGCCGTTGTTCGGGCCCCCGTTGTTGGTGATTTTCACCGCGCACGGCTGGTTGTGGCCGGGGCAGCGATAGGGCGGGTAGCCGTCGGCCATCGCGCGCGGCCGTCGCTGCCAAGGCCGAACCGCACCACAAAATTTCACAACAGCTTCTTTTACGGTAGGGGATGACTACTTCTTCGATCGTGGTTAGCTCCCCGGGTGGGGTGCGGCCGATGACCGCACTCCAAGTGCTCCAAGTGCTCAAGCGGGAGACTGCAAACAAAACGCACACCACCCAACACGCTCAAGCGCGGCCCCGCCCGACCAACGAGCGAACAGCACACTCCTCGAAAGGGGTGGCCTACACCCACGTTGGGCGGTACAGCAGCGGGCTAGTGAGAGAACCAAACACTCGAGCGGGTGGTGGTTGTTCCGCCAAGACTCCCGAATCGGACGCGGACGCGCCTGCCTAGGCAGGCGGGCGCGGGGCGCCGCCGCCACGGCCAAAGCCGCGGTATCCCCCCTCGCCGCCGGGCGGGCCGCGGCGGTAGCCATCGCGGTCGCCACGCGGCGGTCCGCGCTCGCCATCGCGGTCTCCACCCGGGCGCTCCGGCGCCGCGGGCTTGGTCGACTTCTTGAGCGTGTTTGGGACGACGTCCTCGGGGATGTGGAGGTACCTTTGCGAGGCGGGGGTGGGGTGGATAGGGCGAGGAAAGGAGCCGGCGGGCGCGGAGGGGGGGGGGGGGGGGGCTTTTTCCAAAGCTCCCGCCGGGGGTGGGGGGGTGAGCTCCTTCCCGCAAGGTCCCCCGATGCCCCTCTCCCTTGAGGAACCAGTAGTAGTGCTTCCAGGCGAAGCGCTCGGTGACGAGCTCCTTCGAGGTGAGCGACTGCATCAGCTTGATCACCTAAGCAAGGATACGCGACTTGAGACGCGCGGAGAGATGCATGTCTGTGTGCTGCTATGTGTGCCCCGCCTGTGTGCCTCTGCATGTGCCCGGCTCACGCGGATCCCACCGCGCGCAGTCCGCCCCACATCTCCCTACATCTTTCCCCATCTCGCACCTCGAGGTTGCGCACGCGCTGCGGCGACGTCTTGACGGCGCCATCCTCGCAAAATGAGGTTGAGACGCCCATGATGTCCGGGTGGAGCATGAGGGCATTGCGGTCAGTGTGGCCGGTCGTCTTCTCGGCGACGATCACGCCCTCTGCGAGCGAGGGCCAGCTAGTGTGAGCGGCAGGCGGTGGGCTACGGGCGGCAGGACGTGTGGGCTGAGCTGCCAGCTGTGACGCACGCGCAAAGGTGGAGCGCACGAGCGTCGCTGCAGCAGGGCCGGACCGCGGCAGTGGTAGCGGCAGCGGAGGAGGCCGGGCGACCAGGCGGGCGAGTGCACACCCTTGAAGAGGTAGGAGAGGATCGCGAGGCGGTTCTTCTTCGTGATCAGCATGGTTGCGGATGCAGTCGGGGCTGTAGAGGCACGCGCAAGAAAGAAAGAAACCCTGCTTGCCGAGAGCTCCTGCCGCCGCCCCTGCCACCCCTGTGTCAGTGTGCCTGTGGTAGGAGAGACTGCCAGCGACAAGCTGGAGGCAGGTCGCTCTGAGATGAGACCGCCAGTGGATGTGGGAGTCCACCGCGCACCGCGCTGCGAGCCTGTCGTGACCCTTGTCAGGAGCAGGAGAGCCCCACCTGTCCCCCTGATCGTCCTTCCAAAATCCTGCTGTGCAGGTGTGGACCCTGTCCTCGTCCCATCCCTCGTTTGGCGTGTCTGTTTTCTTTCTTTCTTTTCCCATCCCTCCCTTGGGTTGTCCGTTTTCTTTCTTTCTTTTTAAACACAATTACAACTTTTCTCCAACTTCAGTCTACTCTTGCAAAGAGAGCCGTTCCCTGTGTGGTGGCGGCGTGCCGTCCTCCCATCCCTCCCTGGGGTTGTCTGTTTTCTTTCTTTCTTTCTTTAAGAGAGCCGTCCTCCCATCCCTCCCTTGGGTTGTCCGTTTTCTTAATAAGTAAATTCTTTCTTAAGAGAGCACAATTACAACTTTTCTCCAACTTCAGACCAGTCGGCCGCGCGTCCCCTGAAACCGCCGTTCTGGTGGCTTGACGACCCAGCATGGGAGAGAGAGAGAGAGAGAGATGAGTGACGAGCAGATCTGCCGCCAGCTCCTCTGGGCATCCCTTCGGTCGACGGTGAGGCCTTGCAGTAACAGCACGCCACACCAACCTCGCTCCGACGGCAAGGTGCAACGGGCCACAGTGCACCCCGGGCAGTTGTCGGTGGGGACACACGGCCTCGTCGGATGGGATAGCGGGCGGCCTGTGTGGACAGAGGCGCTGCTCGCCGCCCTCGATCGCCGGCTGGAGCAGGGCCAGTCCGTATCACCGCCCGACTACCCACACGCGGCCGAGGACGTTCTGCTCGCATTGACGCAGGTGGCCGCGTTGGGTGCGACGCAGCCCCGCACGGCTGTGTGGTCATCCATCTCTCCGTGGCTCGAGTCGGCACTCCTTCGCAACGGCGTGGCTCGCCGCGTGTTGACGGTCGACTATAACGCGCCTCGCATCGATGCGCGGGGAGACCGCCTGATGGCGATGGAGCTAGGCCAGGCGTGCAGCCACTACTGCTCCCGCGGATCAGCCTTTGACCTCATCGTCTCCTTCTCCGGAATCGAGCATGATGGCCTCGGCCGGTATCACGACCCCCTTGACCCCGACGGCGACCTGGCTGCGATGCGGGAGGTGTGGCTCCAGCTGCGGCCCGGTGGTGTGCTGCTGCTCGGTGTCCCCACCTCGGACACCGACGCCACCATCGTAAACGGCCACCGGCTCTACGGCCCGACCCGTCTGCCGCTTCTCATCCGCGACTTTGAGCTCGTCGCCCGTGTTTGGGACGGTCATGTGGTGAGGGGAGGCCTCGAGCGGGCAAACGAGACGCCGACCCTCTGGTACGGGCGCACCGGCCGAGTGATGCGCCGCGGCTTTGCGCCGCGCGGCGACTGGGGACGGAGCAGACACCCGGGCGGCGAATATTGGGACTGGCAGCATCAGCCCGTGTTGGTCTTGCGCAAGCCAAAGCGGCGTGCGGCAGAGATGCTGCCCGGCTGGGTTGCCAAGTGGAGTGCGGCAGTGCAGGAGGGCCGGTGCAAGCAGATGCCTGACTGGCATGTCAGGCCGTGAGCGCGAGCCGGCGACTGTGGTCAGCGGCAAACGCCGCCGCGGCCACGACGACGACGACGGTGTGATTCCTCGGGTTTCTGGGGACTCTTGACAGAGGTGTGCTAGTCCTACAGTCGGACGGCGAAAGAAAGAAAGAAAGAAAACAGACAATCCAAGGGAGGGATGGAGGACGGCACGCCGCCACCACACAGGGATTTTAAGCACAGGAGCGCTCTTTTTCTGCGCATGCCACCGAATATCATGGATGGCGGGAACGCGTGGGGGAGCTAAACACGAGCACCTCGAATGCACATATGCTGCGCCTAGATGAGGAGGTACTCGCGGCACTCGAGGGCTTTACGCTGTCTGCGGTCGATAAGAGGAATACCGACCTGACCCTCGAGGAGGAGGTTGCCGCCGCGCTTGAGGAGGAGGTTGCTGGGCGCTGCATTGTCGCTCCTTTGGAGAGCACGTGCGCCACTCGGCGGGTGGCGAGGTGTGAGGAAGCGGTGGGGAGCGAGCCTCTTGCCGACGGAGCGCACCTCGCGCAACGGATCGATCAGCTGGAAACGGACCTAGGTGTGTCAGGCGAGGGAAGCCTGGAAGAGCGGCTCGGCGCCATCGAGCGCTTGATTGAGCTGGATGTGCCGACTGCAGACATCCAAGGCGAGGCGTGGCCGACAGCGCCGGCGACGCAGCAAGTGCCCGACGTGCCGTCTTGTCCGCCCACATCGGCCGCGAGCTACATGAGAAAGGGCGAGCTGTTGGTGCGGCTTACGGAGAAGCCCTGTCGTCGGGCTGCGCGCACGATGGAGAAGGCTGCGGCGCCTCAGGGCGGCGGTTTCGAAGGTGCCTTTCCTACGCGCCACCCCCTGAGCCGTGATGGCGACGAGCCGCCGATGCGGTATGCGCGTGAGCAGATTCTCAAATTCGCCCGCAGTCGGCGCTCGCATATGGAGCTGCCATCGTCGTTGAACAGCTCGGAGCGCTACTTGTTGCACGCAGCTGCTTCCGCTTTCAATTCTGCTCAACGTTGGAATTTTCCGTTCCAGGTTCTACACGTTTCGTACGGCGAGGGGAAGGGGAGGTACTTGGCACTGATGAAGGCCCTTCCGCCTCGCCAAATCGAGTTCGCGAGGTCCAGGCGCAGCAATGTGGAGCAAGCGATGACAACCGCTCGCTCTCCTACGTCAGGCGAGGACGCCGCCGACAACGTAGGGGGCGCTCGTTTGGCCTCTCATGCCCTCGACTCGGCGACGCAACGCCGGCCGGTGCGGTACAAGGTCCCGCAAAGGCGCTCGAGGCGCTGTCGAGGGAGCCACGGCGTTGATGAGACCAGGGAGCCCGTCAATGAATCGATTCCTGACAGGCATGGCACGGCAGTTCCGTCCGACCATCCCGGCCTCGAGTGTGTCATCTGTCTCGACAAGCCGAGCTCTCACGTGCTAGTCCCCTGTGGCCACTACTGCGCTTGTGCCAGCTGTATTGATCAGCTCCAGTACTGCCCGATGTGCCGAGCTCCCGTGAATCGGGCGGTGCGTGTCTTCCTCTCCTAGTAGGCCTTGGCAGTGGCGCTCTCGTCGCGAGGCGAGCCGGGTTCGGCGGCGGCGGCGCGGACGCCAGCCATCTCCCCGGTCGACCCCCCCGCGCGAGAGCGACGCGAGAGGAGAGGCTCCTCTCTGTGCACAGCGCCACAGCGCACAGGGGAGCGGGAGGTGTGTGGCGTGCGGGCTCTCATCGGTAGCCGGGCTCTCATCCCCCGTAGTGCCTCCCTCCTTTTTGCGTACGTGCACCGGGACGTCGTCTAGGTTCAACTGACGATATTCGATATATACCGTACCTGCGAGACTCTTACCCGCCGTTACCCCTCGGCCTCGCGCACGGGTGTTCTCGCCGCATGATACGTTCGCATGGGACTGCGCGGGGTGGTGTCACGAAACCCCTCTGCGGCTCCTCTTCGCCTTCCGCGCGGGCGTCTCACCGCCGCCTCCCCCGCCCTCCTCAGCCGCCGCCGCCCCGCAGAGCGCCGGAGCCTGCGCCTGCGTCTCGGTGAAACGGTCGGGCGCGCGGGTGGGAGCCCAGTACGCGCCGCCGCGCACGCTGCCGTCAGCGTCAACGTCGAGCGAGACGATGGAGGCGGTGGCCGGGTAGAGCCGCGCGTCCTCCCGCTTCTTGGACGCGAGAGTCGTCGGCAGACCTTCCGCGAGAAGCCGCGCCGAGAAGACGACGTCGCCGTGCGTCACGCAGGCGACCTCGGCGTCCTCACCGAAGTCGGCGGCGAGCCGCGCGAGCAGGCTGCGCAACCGCGACGCGACGGCCTCGAAGGTCTCGTAGCCCTCGGGAACGTCATCGTACAGAGTGTGCCACCGCCCGGCAAATGTGCTGAGGGGCTTGCCGTCGTGCGGCGTGTGCACCTCCAGTAGCGCCGCCTCTTGGCGAAGCGGCGGACCCTGCGGCTGCCGGTGCGCCCTCGCCTGCCCCCGCTGCAGCTCCCGCGCCGTCGTCCGCGCGCGCAGCATCGGTGAGCAGAGGATCAGTGCAAGCTGGCGGCTCGCGAGATGTGCGGCTGCCTCCTCGGCCTGCCGGACGCCGTGAGCGCTGAGGCGGAAGCGCGGGAGCCGGCCGTACATCACGGAGCGCGGGTTGTGCACCTCGCCGTGCCGAACGAGGTGCACCCTCATCTATCTGGAAGAGGGTCGACAGGGTCAGCTACCTAGGTCGGGATAAAAGAAAGAGGGACCGCTGCAACTGCCGCCTCCCCGCTCCCGTTCCCCTGTGTCCCTGATCGTCCTTACAAGATCCTGCTCGCGCAGGTGGGGACCCTGTCCTTCTCCCACCCCTTGTTTGGTGTGTCCGTTTCCCTATGAGCTACCTTCTCCTGGAAAAGTTATTTAGTACGACCCCGGTTTCGGATATCGGCGAACGATCGGAAGGGTGCCGCCTGCACACAAATGGAGTCCTCGATGTGTGCACCTCAGTCCCAGAAGCTTGGAGCTTCAGGCCGCGACCACGTGGCTAGGTGGACACTAAAGTGCCATTTTGGCGCCAAATCTTGGCGCGAAATGACACGTGTCTTGGCGGGAGTGTGGTGTGGCTGCGCTGCTCGACAGCGCTGCTGTTGAGCGCCAGCTGCTGCTTCCTTCAGCCAGACGGCCGGGCCTGCGCAGCACAACCGCTGGCCTTCCTCCTGCACCACAGGAGCGCGACAAGGCGCGCGTCTGGGCAAGCAGTGCGTCTCATCGCGATGCGAGAGTCGACGCTGTGACGCCGCCACTCGCCGGCTAGAATGACAGTGGCAGCATTCGAGTACGCGTCGAGCTGTGCGTACCAGCACTTGTATACGAGCTTATTGTGTCCCTGAGCTACTGTGGGGTGCGTGGGCTCAGCTGCGGAGCACGTACTGGGGTCTGGGCGGCGCGCGGTAGCGGGGTGATACTAATAAACTTTTCCAGGAGAAGGTATGTATTTATTTATTAAGCAGATGCGCGCGCCCCGATAGGTTCACGCTTACTAACACACTCGCTCTGATGTTGAGACGCCGGATCGCGGCGGAGGCAACGAGGCAAGGGCAAATTTCTCAAGAGGCCGCGACTATGTCTCGGAGTCGAGCGGCAGTAGCACCGTCTCCTCGCCTCGCCAAGTCAGCACGATGGCCTCGCCTTGCTCCTCGCAGCTCTCGAGCAGCCGACTCGCGGTGCCCGACTCGATGAGCGCCATCAGCCGCTCCCCCCGCGGCCTCTCCCCGACCTCGTCCACCGCCGCAGTGACGACGGGGTGCAGCAGCTTGCCATCCGACGCGATGCGGAGCTCGCTCGGCGCAAACGGCGTCGAGATGGAGCGGGCAAGCGCGCCGTCCGGGCAGAGGAAGCGCAGCTCGCCTGAGGGAGACGACACGGACGTGTCATGGACGTGTCATGGACGTGCCCGTGTCGCCCCGCAGCAGGAGCGACGCTCGCCATCTCGCAGGTCGTTGAAGATGATTGGCGCCTCGTCGCAGGAGGCGAAGTAGCGCTCGTGCGCGCGCCGCGAGAGGTACGGGTACCGATCCTCGTGCATCCCCGTCGTGTTGCGCTGCATGTGCCCAAAAAAGAAGTCGAGCATCCGCGGGTCACGCATCTGTCCATCGTGTCCGTCCGGCTTGTGCAGCTCCTTGCGCCACAGCCGGCCTCGCGCGTCGATGTGGAAGAAGTAGATTCGCTGCCGATTCAGCTCGTCCGACTGGGTCCTGTGCGGGCTGTCAAAGTCGATGTAGTTCTTCCACGCGTCGCGTCCGCGCCACCGCTTCGGCGTCCCATCCGGCCACGCGTCCGACTCGTACTCGGCTCTGCTGACTTCGGCGGCCGCCGCGCCGTCCGGCTCGTCCCTCGACGCCGAGAATGCTCGGCGGCCGAGGCGGGCGACGCCGCAGCCGCAGCCGCGGCGAGCCGCGACGGCACTGCAGCTTCGGGCCAACGACATTTTCAGGAAGCAAATAAAAATTATGAAAAACCTGCCCAGGTCGATAGCCACGGTGCGCCTACCTCCGGGTATGCTGCTCCGGCTCCCAGTCCCCGGGCCCCCTGCTCTCGTCTGCGCTAGTTTCTGCTTTGATTGTCTTCACTGCTAAGTGAAAAGGCAAAAAGGTAAAAGCTAAACGGTGAAACACAAGCAAGAGTCTTGAAACAACAAAACGCGCGCGTGAACAGGGCTCCAGGCCCCAAATGACGTGTGAGTGTTAGAGTTGGTTGGTATTGCTAAAAATCTCTCTCTCTCTCTCTCTCTCTCTCTCTCTCTCTCTCTCTCTCTCTCTCTCTCTCTCTCTCTCTCTCTCTCTCTCTCTCTCTCTCTCTCTCTCTCTCTCTCTCTCTCCCTCTTACTATCTCTCTCTCTCTCTCTCTGAAACAAAATGGTCAATGCGCATGGATCATTAATTACTTCCAAAAAGGGGGCTACAACAAAGAGATAACAAACGCGCATTGTGTGGGAATTTACCAACCGACTTCGCGACCGTCTACCGCAAAGGCGGGTGGCGAGGCGCCCGAGACGCTCACCGTCAGCACCATCGGGTGGGGAGAGGCGGCCATCCGAGCCTTCCTTCCAGTCCGCAGCAACAATCTTCTTCGGTGAGCTCAAACTGCGGCGGCATATCTCTCGCAACACCTGGCTGCTCCATTCGAACGTACTCGTAGGTACCACAAGAAGGCCAGCAGCAGCAGCAGTGAGTCAACGTTGGGCCTTCGGTAAATCGGGTTTTGCTCTCGTCGAATTGCAACCAAGAGCATCGGAAGCAGCAGCACGGCGGTGCCATCGAGTAGCATCCACTTTCCAGCTCCTGGCAGTGCTGACTGTCCTGCTCACGAGCCATGCGCTTCACTTCAACCTTTGTTGGGGGTGGGGGACCAATGCAGGACTTGCACCGCCTCTGTTCCACTGGCTTGCTCCACTGGGTTTTCGAAAAGCTCGACTGGGGGTGCACCTTCTTGCACTCGGAGCACACGCAAGCGTCGCTCGTGGCCGCCGACACAGCCTCGCTGCTGCTGCCGAGCACCTCCACGGCGCCTGCCGGAGCGAGCACCTCCACGGGCACGGCATCGGCCGTTGCGAGCACCTCCACGGCGCCTGCCGGAGCGAGCACCTCCACGGCGACGACCTCAACCACAGTGACGGGCGGTTCGTCGCCGTTAGCCTCCACCACAGTGACGGGCGGCTCGCCGTCAGCCTCCACCACAGTGATGGGCGGCTCGCCGTCAGTCTGCATCGAGCACACCGCTCAGACGTCGTCCGTCCATCCGCATAACGCGCTCTCGAGGTCTTGCATCCGATTCTGTTGTATTAGTGCCATCGATCGATTAGTGCCACCAGTCCCGCGCCCCGTGCCCATTTTACAGAGGGAGCTTTCTTGTAAAATTCTGTTGAGACACCGGCGGTGCACAAATCAGAACAACACATCCCAGGTAGAGCGGCTCGTTCGGCCCGACGTCTCGTGAGAAGCGTGTGACGACGAAAAGGCTGCTGTTCTGCACGACGAGCAGCGCCAAGCTGGTCCACTTGAGCCTCGTGGCGTGCGGCGACGGTTTGTTCTTTGCTGATGTATGGTGTGTGTTTGGTGACGGCGGGCCGGCAGTACTTGGCAGCGCCGCATCGCCTTGCGCTGAGTCACAGCAATTGCCACAGCTGTCCTCGCCGTCCCGCTCGACGAGCGGCTCCTCCTCAAGCTCCTTCCTGATGGCACCTTTGGACATGCGGCCAACGTACATTCACTGCTGTCGGCCGATTCTCATCCACTGCTGTGGCTCATTCTCATATAGTTCATGCAACCAAAAGCATGTTTTGCCGATCGAGCGTGCATCTGCCCGGCTTGGATGTTCATCGCTCAAGCTCGAGCACGTGCACCGGACCATGCGACGACCTCGCCTCTGCCTATGGGCGTGGAGCAGGGAGAGCAACGAAACGGCAGCAATGCGCAAGCAACCGAGGCCACGGCCACAACGACCACGAGGCGACGACTGCACGGCACCGGTCGCCTCCCCCGCCTGGTAATCCACCACCGTCTCAACCTCACCATCAGGCCCGTGGAGCACACGGCCTCCTCTCGTCGATTCGCCGACTGCTCGGCCGGCGTCGTGCACCCAAGCCGCCAGGTCTGCTGCAACGCCACGTGCGGGCTGTGCGGCGGACATGGCTGCTCCGGTCGCCCCGGCGGGCCACGCGAGTGCTGCATGCCCGCTATTTTGCGTACGGGTCGGGTCTGCGAATCACGGGCGGACGTGGCCTGCATCCTGCGGGGCAGCAGCAACTACATCCGAGGTGACGGCGTTGAGCATCGCAGCAGCAGTGGCGAGGGTTTCCCCAGGGCTCCACCACCGCCGCTGCCATCACCTCAGGCGCACGCACAAACACAGGCCAATCTCGGCACGAAAGTCACACCGGCACTGAGCCATGACGTGGAAGCTGCCAGTAGTGATCCTCTACCGCCCAATCAGCTCGTGGAGGTGTACCGCCTTCCCGCGAGAAGTCTTGCACAATTCCGGATCGGCTGCGATGGAGGTGGCTACGGGTGCTGGTTCTACGTGAAATTGGGGACAGGAGTCTTCGTCGATCCAGGGAGGAGCAAACGCTTCGAGAACAAGGCACAATTGTACTCATGGCTCAAGGCGACGGTGAACACGAGCGAGGTGCAGCGAACGCTGCGTCCATGTACTGACGCGAACCGCTACCATCGGAATGTGACGATGACGCGTGCCCACCCTCGCGGCTGCGACTGGCATCACTGAAAGTGGAGTGTGTGCTGCAGCGAGGAAGGAAAGTTTTGATAGTGTTGTCTACCAAGTCCCGAGCCGCCCCGCGGAACTGGTGCTCTGCCACGAATGGTGCATGCACCACGTCTCCTGTGACGAATGCCCACCTGTCATGCAAAATCGTAGCGGCCAGTGCGCTTGCAACAACAAGGTGGGGAAATCTAACTGTTGAAACGTGACTTTCCCTCTCGACCCGGGACCTCAACTGCCTCGCATTTCCTTGCGATGACTCTGCTGGACACTTGTGACCGAGATCGCCGAGATCCACGTCCGTGGTACAGCTGTCGCTCTCACTGGTGCTTCCTAGTCTCTCATCGGCTAATGCTCGCGGCGTGATAAATGACTAAACGTCATAGCTATGTGTGCATCTCTGTCACTTTGATCAGGGTGACAGCCGTGCGTGTCTGTCTGTCACTCGTGTCGGCGCGCAGAGTGACAGCTATGCGTGTGTGTTTGACACTTTGTCAAAGTGACAGCCGTGCGTGTATTAGAGTGTGTATGTCTGTCACTCGAGTCGGCGCGCAGAGACCAGAGTGACAGCTACGAGAGTAACGAGTCGGCGTGCAGAGACCAGAGTGAATAACTGTGCGTGTATGCCTATCACTTTGTAATAGTGACAGCCCCATGTGTGTATATGTCTGTCACTTGATCATTTCCATGAGTGACAAATACGCGTGCTTGTCTGTCAGTGTCACTGACACTTTTGTAAGTGTAAGAGTGACAGACAGGCGTGCACATTGTGTGGTAAAAGTCCCAATTTCTACGTACGGACCCCGCAAGCCGCATGCGTCGGGGTGGATAGCTCACTGTGACATGCAGTAAACGAGGCGTTTGAACCTAAAATCAGTTGCTTGGGAGTAAGGCATCCGATGTTAGGTTCAAACGTCCCAACCGTGCAGGGCGCCAAATTTATTTTTTTGGTATTGCTAAAAATCTCTCTCTCAAATCAGGCCTACTCACACACATACACACAGCGAGCAGGAGCGAGCTTTGCTGTTGCGAGCACACACGGCAAATTGTGTGCCGCCCCCCCCACCCGCGCGGCAAGCCCTGTGAGCTTCGGCGGCGTCGGTGGGAGCAACTACTGCGTGGGAGATGTGACTTTTTGACGTGGTCCTCTGACGCACAATTCTTTCGCACGAGAGGAGGGCACAATGCGCGCCTCGCAAATCACGAGTCTGCTGGCGATTGGCGCTTTAGCACATCTTCTCCTCGCTTCGGAGCCTGACGCTGCGTCTTGGGGTCCATCCGACTATCAGAGCGCAGCTTCGGCATTTGCAGCCTCTTCCGGCGGCCTCCACCACGCTGTCGCATACCTCCGTAGTGCGGCCGGACTCGAGGGCGGCAGCGATCCGAACCGCTGGCTATCCTTTGGCCGAGCTCGCCGCGCTGGCAGCAGCAGATCCGCCTTATGAGCTGGACCGCGCGACAGTGCAGACGTGGGTGAGCGAGGCCCTCTCGAGCGCGACCCGAGTCCTCGGCACTCGCTGCCACCCCGGTGAGTCCGCTTCTGGCTTTCGGGAGTGCCAGGGCAGGCAGGTGTTCTGGCGCGCGACGTTCTCGCGGAGCTCATCGTTCACTGCGACGGCGCTCTCTCCGGGCTGTGCCCCGAGCAGTACCTCGCGCCGCTGCGCAGCTCGGAGCTTCCTGCGTGGCCGAGTGCCGTCCACGAGGCGCGTGCCGCCGAGGAGGGAGACAGCGAGCAGCTTCCGTGCGACATAGCGCGGCGCAGCTGGCCGGACCTCACGGCCGACGCCTTTGAGAAAGGCTTCAACCAGCCGGGCATCCCCGTCATCGTGAGCGGCCTGACGGCGGCCTGGCCCGCGGCCGCTTGGGCAGAGGAGGAGGGCAGCACGGACGTCTCTCACCGGGCAGGGCAGTCGCTCGCGCGATCGCTGATGCGCCGCGCCTACGCCCTCCCGCCGTACGCGCGAGCTAACCCGGCCTCGTTCTTTGGCGTGCGGCCCTTCGCGCACGGCGAGACGCTCGACAACCAGTGCAGCTGGCTCTGCAACCGTCGCCATCATCTGTAGTGAAGACGGGCGATCTCTGGTGTGATCTCGGCATAGGTACGTCAACTTGGACGACGTGTCCACCGCCTACCGCCACCTGCTGCTGGCGGGCTACTCGCCCGTCCCGCTCGTCCAGCCGTCGCTGCTGCGCACGCAGCAGTGCTTCCCTCGCCGCGCGGACGTGACGGACGCGGCGGCACAGCAGGCCTCGTTCCACGTCCACTCGCGCTGGGCGCTCGTCTCGGCGGGCGGCTCCGGGTCCGCGTGGCACATCGACCCGTGGAACACGAGTGCCTGGAACGCCCTCCTCTCCGGGCGCAAGCGGTGGGCCCTGTACCCGCCGGGCTGGCCGGCTTGCCGGCCGGGGTCGCCGCCAGCTCGCCGCGCGCATTCTTTGGGCGGGTGCTGGGCTCGCTTCCGCCCGAGGAGCGGCCGCAGCAGTGCGTGCTCCGCGAGGGCGAGACGATGTTCGTGCCGTCTGGCTGGTGGCACGCCGTCCTCAACTTGTCGCCCACGATTGCAATCACGGAAAACCGCGTCGACGGCGCCAACCTCGCGGCCGCGCTCGAGGAGATGCGCGCGGCAGACCCGGCCTCGGAGAGCGGGCGGCGGGCGGCGACCGCGTGCCGGCGCCTCATGGAGGGGCAGGCTGACCGCGGCGAGTACCCCCGCGACTGCGCGCAGCGCCTCGACCCGAACGCCGTCAGCGATGCCGACATGGCGGATTGCGTGCGCCGGCTCGAGACATGCAGTGGAGCATGACGGTCACGGATCGCCTCCTGTTGCGTGGCGGGTGCAACCAGCGAACCGCAGCGGAACTGCTGCCCATAAAGGGATCCCCGCACGTTGTTTTGTGACTGACTGTGTATATGTCGGTTGCACATGAGGCGTGATCAAAAGACAAAACGGTCTCGAGTGTCTCAAAGGAGAGGAAGAGAACGCACGAGTGAAAACACACGGACACGCGGTTGTAAAGCAACGAGACACGGGGGGGTGTCTCGCGGAAGCCGGTGAAGCGGAACGCACCACGCGGCCAAGGGAATGCACAGAGATCGATTTCTCGCCGTCCACACGCAGCGCCGCCGACACGTCAAGTACGTGGAGCGCGGCTTCATACGGGGCGGCGCTATGTGTGCAAGCCTCTGACGTCAGGCCTGCGCCGCCGCGTCGGGCAGGCTGAAGCCGCGCTCCACGTACTTGACGATGCGCTGCAGCTGATTGTAGACCGGGCCGTGCTCGCGCAGCACATGCTTTGGCATGGCCACATCCTCCTCCCTCTCGTCGCGGAGGGAGGGAGGCACGTAGCAGGCGCCCCACGTGTACTTGTGCGGCCGCAGCACGCGCGAGCGCAGCGCCTCCTCCGCCAGAGGCGTCAGCTCGAAGCGCGGGCGTGCGCTGCCGGCGTCGACGCACACGGTGACCTGGGGCGGCGGGAGGTCGAAGCTGCCGGTGAGCTGCAGCGCAGTGATCGGCGCGCCGTGGTACTGAATGACGTTGATGCTCCTGGGGAAGAGGTCGAGCGCATTCTCAGCCATGGAGGCACGAACCGCCGACCTCCTATCGTCGCTCGACACGTTGGCCGAAAACTCGCGACGCGGGAGGGCGATCCGCTTACTGGTCGCCGAGCTGTTGAGAGAAGCCGTGACGTGCACCACACGAGCAATTTTGTACGCGCGCGGCAGGCCGGCCGTATCGCCGTGTGGGCCCGGCTCGAGCATCTTGCACGCGTCCAGCCGCTTGAGCGTGCCTTGCAGGCTCGACAGGTACTCGAGCTGCTCCGGGGGGGTGCTCCAGAAGGGCATGAACTCATGCGGGAGATCTTCTGCCGCGCCGGTGTGCTCGCCGACGTATTGGGCGAGCTCACCTTGGCCGCAGCGCGCCACCCGCCGCAGTAGTGCCATCGAGTAGACGTGCCCGCGATTCGGCTTGCGCGGCTCGCGGAACTTGTCGGCCGTTTTCGTCTGTTCCTTGGGCCTCTGCTCGTACCGCACTGTGACGCTGCGCCGCGAGGAGTAGTAATCATCGTCGCTGTGGGCGTCCTCGTCGGTGACAAGAGCTGCCTCGCCGTCGCTCGAGACTGCCTCGGACGGCGCGTACCCCTCCGCGAAAGCTGCCCCACGCTCCGCCGCAGTCAGGTCAACCTCACGCTCTTCCATATACCCGTCATGCGAGATGGAGATGCGCACCGTGACCATGCCCGGCACGAGCTCGCCCGGAAAGAGCGAGAGCATCGAGCTTTGGACGTGGTCGAGGACCGAGTCCCACACAGCCTGCGACCGCTCTAGCTCCTCGATCGGCGCGTCGTGCGCGCAGCCGCAGGGAATGAAGACATCACAGTCCGACGGCTTCCACTTTGGTATCTGGCCCTCGACGTCGCGCATATAGCGGTGGAGCGAGAAGCCGCCACTTGTGAGGGCGCAGTGGCGCGCCATCGGGTCCGCCGATGACAGGCCCGCCGCCGCCGCGGCCACCTTGGGCAGCGTCGCGATGAGCAGGCGTTCCTCGAAAAGGCGGTGGCAGAGGTCGTATAGCGCGGACGCATTGGTGATGCGGGTCCACACCTTCTCCGGCGCGCCCAGGCCAGCGGTCAGCACGTTGAAGAGGCTCTCCTCGTGCGACTGGCCGCTGCGGAAGGCCTTGCAAGTGGAGCGGAGGAGCACCAGCTGCCGGGGCCGCCACCATTCCACCGCGCCAAAGGGGAGATCCGGCGCGAGCAGGAGGCACCAGGGAGCCTCCGTCGGCGATGGAGCGGCGCACTCCTCGTCCATTGGCGAAAAAGCGTCCATCGGTAAGACCAAAAAGAAGAATTTGATTTCAGCAGAGGAAGAACTCAGAGGAGAGGGGAGCCTCCTCCGGAGTGAGGATGAGGACCTCGTGCGAAGGGGTCCTGAGCGTTGACGTCGTGTGAGAGTGCGTGTCGTGTTCATTATAGCTCCGAGTAGAGGGGGCGGTCTGCTGCTAGCGGTACGGCACAGCACAGCGCCCCCACGCGAGAACCGTAGTCAATCAGTCGACGAGCGGCCCGCGTAGAACGACGCCGACAGTGCATCTGGTGTCGGCAGCTGCGAGGCCTCCCCGGCCGGCGCTGCGCCTGCGTGAGCCGCTCTCGCGAGGCTTGAGTATGTAGAGCTAGTCGAGATATACTCCGGCGAGGCGACAGCAGATCCAGCTGCCCGCCCGCCACGCCGCCGACGAGGCGGCGCACGAGTCGACGCTCTTCTCGATGGAGAGCTAGTCGAGGTATACTCTGGCGAGGCGACAGCAGATCCAGCCGCCCGCCCGCCACGCCGCCGACGAGGCGGCGCTCGAGTCGACGCTCTTCTCGATGGAGAGCTAGTCGAGGTATACTCTGGCGAGGCGACAGCACATCCAGCCGCCCGCCCGCCACGCCGCCGACGAGGCGGCGCACAAGTCGACGCTCTAGCCCATGTAGAGTGAGTCGAGATATACTCTGGCGAGGCGACGGCACATCCGGCTGCCCGCCCGCCACGCCGCCGACGAGGCGGCGCACAAGTCGACGCTCTAGCCGATGTAGAGCGAGTCGAGATATACTCGGCGAGGCGACAGCAGATCCAGCTGCCCGCCCGCCACGCCGCCGACGAGGCGGCGCACGAGTCGACGCTCTAGCCGATGTAGAGCGAGTCGAGATATACTCCGGCGAGGCGACAGCAGATCCAGCTGCCCGCCCGCCACGCCGCCGACGAGGCGGCGCACGAGTCGACGCTCTAGCCGATGTAGAGCGAGTCGAGATATACTCCGGCGAGGCGACGGCACATCCGGCCGCCCGCCCGCCACGCCGCCGACGAGGCGGCGCACGAGTCGACGCTCTAGCCGATCGAGAGCTAGTCGAGGTATCCTATGGCGAGGCGACAGCACATCCAGCTGCCCGCCCGCCACGCCGCCGACGAGGCGGCGCACGAGTCGACGCTCTTCTCGATGAAGAGCTAGTCGAGATATACTCTGGCGGGACGACAGCAGTTCAAGCAGACGCTCAGCAGCACCGTCGCTCCCCGAAGGGACCCTGACAGTACCTTAGACGGCGGCGGCGCTGCCGGCGCGCCACACGCCTCGCTAAAGTCTAGATGGCGTGATGACCGAGATCGCGATCTCGTCTCAGCGCCCTTCTGGCTGGAATACGACGCGAGCCGACTCAGTCGGGAGGCGCCGCATTCGAATGCCGCGGGCAGCGCAGGCCTTTAGCCGCAGCTGCGGTACGATCGCTCCCTGCGGGGACCCTGACAGTACCCTTCGAACCGTCGCTCCCCGGAGGGACCCTGACAGTACGGCACCGCCGCTCCCTGAAGGGACCCTGACAGTACCCTTCGAACCGTCGCTCCCCGAGGGGGACCCTGACAGTAGGGCACCGTCGCTCCCCGAGGGGACCCCGACAGTACCCTTGCGCTTCAGCCGTCGCTCCCCGTAGGGACCCTGACGGTCGGGCGCCGTCGCTCCCCGAGGGGGACCCTGACAGCGCCCTTCGAACCGTCGCTCCCCAGAGGGGACCCTGACATTAGGGCACCGTCGCTCCCTGAAGGGACCCTGACAGTACCCTTGCGCTTCAGCCGTCGCTCCCCGTAGGGACCCTGACGGTCGGGCGCCGTCGCTCCCCGAGGGGGACCCTGACAGCGCCCTCCGAATTCCGTCCATCTTAGGGTGGACAACGCCCTCCGAATTCCGTCCATCTTAGGGTGGACAACGCCCTCCGAGTTCCGTCCATCTTAGGGTGGACAACGCCCTCGTACTTCTGGTTTCTACGGCAGCCAGTCACCGAGGCGCGGCGGCCGGAATACCACGCCGTCCGACCTCGTCGGGAGGCGCAGGACCCGGACGCCGCGAGCAGTGTCGCCCGACCCGGAGCGACACTGCGGCACCGTCGCCCGACCCGGAGCGACAGTGCCCTTCTGGACAGTACCCTTCAACCGTCGCGTCGCCTTCCACGCATTGCTGGCAGAGCCCGTAAATGTAAAATCCCCTTCAAGCGCAGGCCCTGTCTGAAGCCGCTGCTGACGCACAGCCGGGGGCACAATCAGACCTTGGGCGCTGGCCGTCGATGGGCCTTGGTGGGCTGCAATGCGAGAAAAGACTCTGCAACGAAGAACAATGACCAACTGCGCAGCTCACCGCCGCGGACACCGCGTTCATACCGCATTGCGAGCGTTGAACTGGCGGCTGACGACTGGCACGGAGTGAGTCCACAGTCGAGTCGAATGTCGTACGACCGAACGGCCATCCGTTGGGTGGGCTGACCCCAATCTTGAACGATACGCTCACAAATCACTGCCCGCCAGCACAAGTTCGGTATCAGCAGTTGAGTCGCATCCAGTGGATCGGCAGAGTCAGGGCGGGTTCTGCACCCAGGACCTCGCCCGTTACCCGCGTCACCACTAGACGCTCATCTCATCCTGCTCAATGATACGCTGAACAGCAAACTGTCCACCCCGACCACAAACACAGTCCATCGGGCTGGTCCATGTGGTGGCGGCGCCTTGCGGTGTGCACGAGATGCGGATCCGCGTGGAGACTGCGCGCCGTCCACCAGCCGCTGAATGGCTGTACGGGCTGTTCGAGCCGACAGAACAACGACAACTGAATGCGGAAATGAATGCTCTCGGCGCCAATGCTCTGATCTGTGTAGCGCCTGCGCGTGCCGCCCTGCGCAGCGGCCCATGGGCCTTTGCGATCCACAGCGCTCCGGCCATGGCGATTGAATCATGGCGCGAGGCGCCGCTGGCTCCATGGCAGCACGTTGAAGCAAAGCAGGTGGGGACGAGGACGCGCGTAAGGACGCGTCGCCATCTCTGCTGTGAATAGAGGGAGAGTGCTGCAGCGTTGGAACCGTAGCTCGGCGCCTCGCCCTCAGCAGAGCGGGCGAGAAAAGCTGAAGCTGTTCGCGCCACCCCGCGGGGATGGCGTTGCGGGCGATCATTTCTTTTTTCAGTGTGTAGCGCTTACGAACATACCCGAGGGTGAACTGCTGACAGGGTTTGCGATGAGGAGCGATCCGAACGTGGCATTCGGGTGATTAGATCACTACCGCCGTAACGCAAGAGCACTTTTTTCGTGGTGTACCTGTGTAGTGCCAGTGCGCGCCAGTCGAAGGTGATTTTTCTCGCCAGTCCCAGCTGCTTCCGCCGGGGCGCGAACTCGTCGCCGCTCGCGTCGCAACCTCTCTCAGCTGCGCTCACTGTCTCTCGACGGGAGGCTAGGCAATACAGGAGTTCTGTTCGATGCGCCCTCGCCGCACGGTCCGCATCGTTGGCACCGGCTGCACGCCGCTGGGCGCGCTCGGCCAGTCCGCCTCGTCGCTCATGGAGAGCGCACTGCACCTCGCTCTCTCGGCAAGCGGCCTCTCGATGAAGCACCTGGATGGTCTCGTCGCGGTGCCGTCGCTCTCGCACCACCGCTTCATGCACGCTCACGCCCTCGCGACCGCCACCGGAATGCTGCCGCACCGTGGCGTTCGCATGCGCACCATCGACACGGGCGGTGCGGGTCCCATCTCTGCGCTGCTCGAGGCGGCGCGGATGGTTCGGGTGGAGCGGTGCAATGCGGTAGCGGTTGTGGCGGGAGACGCGGTCTCGTCGATGCCGACGGCCGACTTCCTCCGCCGCGCGGACGCGGGCTGCGCCGATCCGGACGGCTCGCTGCCGTCGCCCGTGATTCCTCACGGGTACGACCGGGTGGCGCGGTGGCAGATGGAGGAGCCGGACCCCACGCGCGGGCAGCAGCCGACGTGAGGAGACCTCGGAGAGATGGAGCCTCCCTGTAGGAGTCGGACCTCACGCGCGAGCAGCTGGCGATGGTGCCGGTCCTCGCGTCGCGCCAGGCGATGCGCCACCCGCTCTCCCTCACCGAGGCGCCGCCTCAGCCTCGGCCCGATGGCGCGAGTGTGACACGGCGCCTCTTCACGCCTCCAGCGGCGATCAGGCCCCCCTCAGCCTCGACGAGGTGCTCGCCTCGCGCCCGGTCGCCCCCGCGACCAACCTGCTCGAGTGCGCACGCCGCGCGGACGGCGGCGCCGCCTTCATCGTCGCCGACTCCAACTTTATCGACGCGACGCTCGGCCACGACGCGCGGCCGCAGTCTGGCTGCGCACGCCGCATCCGGGACACGTCCACGACACGTCCGGGGCCGTAGGCGCTCTCTTCGCCGAGCGGCGTCGCCTCCCCTCAGCTCGGCCCGTTTGCCGCGCGGGGTGGCGTCGTCGTGCTCGGGGGGGGAGAGGCGAGAGCGGCCCGCTCTCCTTGATTACGCCGCCATGGTGAATGAAGGCTGCGCGTGCTACTACCAGGCGAGCGGGCCGCTCTACCCGCCGCCGCGCATCAGCGACGAGGTCTTCTCTTGCGAGCACGCCGCCGGCTCCGCCTACTCCGAGGCGCAGCTCTTGCCGAGCGACATCGACTGGTTCGGCCTGTACGATTGCTTCCCGATCTGCTACGTGCGTGCGCTCGAGGCGGTCGGCCTTGCGCGCAAGGGGGAGGGCGGCCGCTGGGTCGAGCGCGCGCACGCGGCGACGCAGGCGGAGGGGTACGAGCCGTCGGTGCAGCATAGAGGAGAAGAGGAGAAGAGAAGAGAAGAGAAGAGAATGGAGGAGAGGAGAAGAGGAGAGGAGAAGAGGAGAGGAGAAGAGCACGCATCTGACGCGTCCGACGTGTCCTTGGCTCGCCACTGGCTCACCACCCCGTAGGTTCTGCCTGTCAACACGCACGGAGGCTTGCTTGGCTTTGGCGCGCCGTGGGAGGTGCCCGCCATGTACAACGTCATCGAGGCGCGAACACACCTGCCCCGCGACCCCTCCCCGCGCAGACAGGCTGCGAGAGCCCCAGCCCCGACCCTCCCCGCGCCCGGCAGGCGTGCGACCAGCTGCTGGGCACCGCCGGCCAGAGGCAGGTGGGGGACGTGCGGCGGGCGCTCGTGTACGGGAATGGCGGTATCTTTTCGCACTCGGCGGTGGCGATTCTAGCGCAGCCGGTGGATTGAAGAGCACGTCCGCGTGTGAAGTGTGAGTCATGACATCCTCATGAGGACAAAGAATTTTCTCACACACAGACACCAAGAACCGAAAAAGAAGAACGTCCTTATTCGTCAGCATGCTGGCCGACCGCGCCAACAGGCAACATATGTGGCTTGTGGGCCTCCCTCCGGCCCTGACGCCTGAGCTCGCGGCGGCGCGGCCACAGCGTCTAATTTCTTTTTTTCGTGGAGCCTCTCTTTCGTATGTAATGCTTCATGCTTTCTATCATGTCCTTCATGCAGGATCAGGTCCAGCTCTGTGTCTCATGCCCGCGCCGAGCTCGCACATGCCATCCTAGTACTCGTCGAACGTCATGGAATTTCCTGTAGGACGAGGCGGAGGGTGTATGGCCATTGAAGGCATTTTCGGCACCCTGATGACTGAAGTCAGATCATTCGCCCTCAGGGCGGCGTGTACAGGCTGCAGTCGCCCGTGCCATCCTCGCTGCGCGGGAAATGGCAAACGTGGTCCAGCGCTGGGGGTGGCGTGTTCGGCTCCCCGCAGCAGCATGCGCCGCATTCGTTCGGACACGGTTTGCCCAGGGTGGCCAGCACGGACGCCTCGCCCTTCGTGTTGTACACGTTGCACACCGGGATTATCTTCCCAGCGCTGTAGCGGCCATTGTGGAGGTCCGTGTAGTAGGCGTCGGATTTCATAATCTCGTCAAACGGCCTTTGCACAGCGCTGTAGCTGTAAGGCGAGCACGGCTTGTCTGTGTCGTTGACCACACGGCCATTGCGGCACGGCATGCCCCACTCCATGATCTCCTTGTTCGAGTACCCAAACCTGCCTCCGTCGTAACCGGGGAAGATGTCGCGGAACGGCATCCCGCCATTGGCGATGTCTTGCAGGAGAGTCCCTGGGATCCACGGGAGGGTTGGGACGGCCTGGTCGCCGCGGAGAAGTCCATCGGGGCGGTACTTTGTGTCGTGGTACTGTGTCATGTAGATAACAGTGCCCAACGTGGAGTGCGTCCTGGCGCCTTGCGTGAGGTTGTAGGTCAGGGATCCAGGCTTGGGGGACGGCCATTGTGGCGAAGTGCACGCCAACGAGAAGGTGGGGTTGAAGAGATGGGGGCCGCCTCCTCCGCCGCCAACAGCCCCCGCAGCCGCCTTTCCGCTCTCCATCGAGAAGCTTGGGTTGGTCAAAGTCCAAAAGTCCGGGGAGAGGACATTGGTGGCGCTGGAGCAGGCTGGCCCAAGAAAGTTGGGATGCGCCAAGTCTCCGTCGTACACGGAATCATCGGTGGGGACGCCAGCGTGAACATGGTGAATTCCAAGCAGATCTATCCACTGCTGCAAGTCAAAGTGTTTGAAATCCTCGACCGGCTTGACGTAGCCCCTCAGTTCCATCCCCTGGTTCGACGCTTCGACCATCCCCTCGATGAACGGAACCTTCTCGAATGCCTCCACATTGGCCAGCCATTCTTCGTGGGTTGCCTGGCGCGGGTAGCCAAAGTAGTTCTTGTTGGTTAGGTCCGGCGGGTCGCTCTTGTCGTGATGTCCAAGGTCCTTTTTGACAGGGTCGGTCATCCGCCCAGTGTCCATCATGCTCTCTTGCCACGCCATGAAGTTCTTGTCGATGTAGGCGTGGTAGGAGAAGAAGAGGGCGGGGTCCGACGGCGAGGTCGTCACGTCACCAATCTCACCCAGCTTGTCATGTGTCGTCGAGTGCAGGGCGTAAACCTTCTTGAGGTCTTGCTGCGTGCACGTCTCCTTCTCATCCGGGCAGTACACGCCTTCGAGGGTGCCGAACTCGTTCTCCTCCTGGCAGTTCTGCCACTCGATCCAGTTGCGCGTGTTGTTGGAGTTGGCGCACGCGTCAAAGTCGTGCTGCGTGTACCGGATCAGGGAGTCCTGCTGCGATCGCCCGCTCCCGCCAAACAGTATGTTACTGGCCTTGCCGACGCCGTTGATGATGGTCCGTCCAACGGTCGAGGGCACTGGTCGTAGCACTTTCGTCCACATGTTGACGATGCACTCGTTGTTGACATCGTGCTTGTCATCCCGCGACCAGTACGTGGTGTCGAAGTCGCCCCAGCGAGACATCGTCCGGTACCGCCAGCGCCCATTCGTGACTTCATAGTTCGGGCCGGACCCGAGCTGCTCGCCGAAGTACGTGTCCGACCAGATGTACTTCTCCGGGTCACAGCCCGGGTTTGCTACGGAAGGGTCGTCGTTAGGCGAACCCACACCGAAGGGGAGGGAGGAAGCGTTAGGGCAGTAGTACTTCCCCGCCGAGACGTTCACAGTCCCGTCGACGTTGAGGACAGGCGCGCTGTCCAGCGGCAAGTTCCACCAGGGGATCGCGCCGATTTTCGGGTCGATGGCGAGGATCGACCCCTCGTAGGTCAGCAACGTCGACTTGTGGAACAGCATGAACTCTGGCCCGCGGTGGCCCTGGTCGCCGCGCGGGTCCGATGCAACGCACGCGTGCTTCATGACAATGTCGGGAAAGTAGACGTACGTGCGGCCGTAGCACTTTCGTCCAGCCTCGGTCGAGATGGTGCTCATGACGTTGAGAGCGCACGCGTACCTGTCGATCTCATCCTCGGTGTGCTCGCGCCACTCTCTCCGCACCCGGGGGAACGGCAGGTCGGCGGCGGTGCCGCTGGGGTTCCCAGTCGAGTGCCAGCGACCGTCAGCGTTTTTCTTGCAAGGAGGGCAGGAGCATTTCTTGAAGTCGTATTCTGGGAACTTGTGCACGGGGCACTCCCATGGTTTGGGCGGGTTGGGCGGGTCGGGGTCCGGCGGGGGCAAACCCGAAAACATGAGGTTGGTCGGAGAAAACATGGGAGTGCGATCGGTCGCCCCGACCCCGTCTTGGTCCTGCACCTGACGAGGGGCGTGAGGAGCGCTGGGCGATGCGCGATTCCGACACGAGGGGTCTGGCGTGGGCGCGCACACCGACGCAGAGAGCGACCCGGCCGCGAGGGCCGCCAAAGCAAACCAGCGTATGTAGAGCGTCATCGATGAACCTGCGACGACCATGGTGAGCGTCAGCACGGCCGCTGCATGATGGAATGCACAAACAGCTATATGCGCATTGTGGAGATGTACGGGGTCTGGAATGAGAGGGGAGGGGGCGGGGGACAAAGTCGATGAGCCTGCGAGGGCTCTATGTGCGGGGAGCGGGCTCAAGAGGGCATGGACACGCGGCAGCAGGGGGCGGTAGGACGCTCGGCGACGAAGGGGCTGATAAACGAAAATGACGGCAGAGGAGGAGGCGGTTTGGCAGAGGAGGCGGACAGGCGGAGGCGGCGGTCCCTAGAAGAAGGCGGCGGCGGCGGAGGGTTGCGGAGGGCGGCGGAGGGCGGCGGCGGTAAAGGCTGCGGAGGCCGCGGTACGAGCGGCGGCGCGGGGGCGCGGGCGGCGTCCGGGCGGCTGCAGCGGTGGCGGTGAGGAGGGAGGGGGGAGGACGGCGGCGGCGAGGGCGGCAGCAAGGGCGGCGGCCGTCGACAGAAGAGCGAATCTCTCGTAGTGGGAAGATGAGCGCCGTCAATCCTTTCGAATTGTCGGGATTGGTGGATCGTGGATGGATTGATCCCGGCTGCCAGGAAGACCGAAGCATTGCGCGCGCCGCCGAAGACGCCGCCCCAAATTTGCGCCGGGGATGGTGTGTGACAGTGGCGGGGCATGTGTTGGGGCGCTGCTTGCTTGCGTTTGTGCGTCGGTGGGAGAGGCGTGTGGTCTACGAGTGGAGGGGGCGCAGGCGCCCACGAAGCAGCGTCGACGCACGTGTGAGTGGGATGGGAGCGGGAGTCGCTTTCGCTGGCCAGCGGAGGGGCAGGGGCGAGGGCCAGGGCAGAGCCTGCTCGATGTCAAAGCAAAGCTCGGCCCCACGAACTCAGGCGGGTTGTGAATGATAGCAAAAACTGATTGCCCACTCAGGCGGGCTTGCAGCTGTGAATGATAGGACGTATTATTCCAATACTCCCGTGCCGAGTGTTGTCCAGGCGAAATTCTTTTACTCCTCTCGCCGCCCCATCCCTCATGGGTTCGTCTGCTTTCTTTCTAGTTAGTTTTCCGCCCCTACGTTCCTACACAAAATGGTACCGGCCTCATCCTCCTCCGCCCCGCTCTCCGTCGCCGAGGCCCTGACCGCAACGCGATGGCACAATGCGCCGATGCGCGCTCGGCTCTCCATTCTTTCTCTGTGCCTCACCGCGTCGCAGCGGAGGGGCGAGCACCTCGTTCGTGTGACGTGTGCCAGCGGCTCCCGCGGCCGACGCCACCACGTAGTCCTCGTCTTCCATTTGCGGCGGGCGCCCGGCAGCCAGCGGCAGCCCGGCGGCAGGCAGCAGCCAGCGGCAGCGAACGCAGTACCACGGGCCACGCCCACGGCAATCGACTGGTCGGCTCTGAGCTCTGTGCCAATTCGCCGCCCTCGCCTCGCGCTCCAACTCGTCCCGCCAACTCGTACCCCCCCCCCCCTCTTCTGCACTTTTTTTGTAAAATTCTTTACCAGGTGTACCTGTGTTAGTGCCAGTGCGCGCCAGTCCCGTGCCTAGTAAATAAAGAAAGAAAACGCGCAGCACAAGTCTTCTAGGTAAATTTCTTTTACGACCCTCCCTCGCGCGATTCGGTCGGGGCTATCAAGCAAGATATATTGCGCCTTTCTGTCGCTCGCGCGCCGGGATTTCTTTTGCAGGTGCTGCGCCCTGCCCGTATCGTAAAGTTCGCCCGTCGACCACGGCGGCCCTGGCCGAGCCGCTGATGCCCGCCCGCCGCGCGGTGTCCGGCAGCCTACGCGGCATCTCCGTCAGCCAGGCGGGGCAGCCGGAAGTAGCAGCTCGCCGTGTCAGCAGCCTCAACGACGGCGAGGCGCTGCTGGGCTTCTCCAGCGGCCTCTGCAGCGGCCGCTGCTTCCTCTACTGGCTGATCTTCCTCTCGTGCCTGGGCGGTCTGCTCTTCGGGTACGACACCGGCGTCATCTCGGGCGCCTCCCTCCTCCTCAAGGAGCGCTTTCGCCTCGGCGCCGTCGAGCTGGAGGCGGTCGTCTCGTCGACCATCCTCTTTGCCGCGCTCGGCTCGCTCGCCTCGGGCCCGATAAATATGCGGCTGGGGCGGCGCCCGACCATCCTCCTCGGCTCGGCCACCTTCACCCTCGGCGCCCTCCTCATGGCCGCCTCCGCCTCGTTTGGCACGCTCGTCCTCGGCCGGGTCATCGTCGGGGCCGCCGCCGCCCCTTCTCCTCTTCGGGCGGTGCCGAGGCCACCTCCCTCACACGGTGCAGCGTGGATAGGTGGCCGTCGGCCTCTCCTCGGGGACGGTGCCGATGTTCATCGCCGAGGTTGCGCCGACCGCGATGCGCGGCAAGCTCGTCGCGCTCAACAACGTGTGCATTGTTAGCGGGCAGGTGCTCGCGCGGCCTCGTCGAGGCAGCTTCCTGGAACCTTCCCGGAAGCTGCCTGGAGCCAACCGTAGGTCCTCGCGGGCCTCGTCGACGGCTCCTTCGCCCTCGTGCCGGTGACCCGGGGGGGGGGGGGGGGTTGCGGCGCGCGAGGAGGGGAGGCGTTAGCAGTTGCCTCAGCCGCGGCGCCGGGAGGAGTGGTAGGCGGGCTGGCGGTACATGCTCGGTCTGGCGGCCGTGCCCGCGGTTGTGCAGCTGGTGGGGATGGCCTTTATGCCAGAGTCGCCGCGCTGGCTGCTCGAGCAGGCGCCGAGACGAGCCGTGACGAGCCGAGATTCGCCGAGATTCGCCGAGATTGCTGCTCGTCGAGCAGCCGAGACGCGAGATTGTGCCGAGACGCGAGATTGTGCCGAGATGTGCTCCGAGGTGCGGCCGAGGTGCGGCCGAGGTGCGGCCGAGGTGCGGCCGAGGTGTTGCCGAGGCTCGCATCCGCAGAGCTCACCGCCCAGCCCGCTGCTCGAGCAGGGGCGGAGGGGCGAGGCGAGGGCGGCCATGCTGCGCTCGCGCGAGAGGACGCCGACCTGCGAGGCAGAGGTGGGAGGGCGGAGCTGGCCGAGGGTGGCGAGGGTGTGGACGGCGTCTCTTCACAGCGGTGGGTGTGAGCAGGTGGAGAGCGAGATCGCAGAGATGGCGGCGGCGATCACGCTGCAGCGCGAGGCGGAGGCGGCGTTGCGCCGGGCGACGGTGCCGATCCGCCCTGTCGATGAGGGCGGCGGCGGCGGCGGCGGCGGCGGCGGCGGCGGCGGCGGCGGCGGCGGCGGCGGCGGCGGCGGCGGCGGTGCGGGAGGATGCGGTGCGGAGGGCGGCGGTGCCAGCGGCGGGGGGGTCGAGGAGCTCCCGCCGCTCGGGCTGGTGGCACAGCTTCGGCCGG